>NC_135803.1:96411466-96561466 GCF_964213995.1 Mustelus asterias | reverse complement strand
TGTCTGTCAGGATTCTGGCTTGATGTTATTTCTGAAAAGCGGGAGCCTGTGGCTGTTTTTCTGGCTTCTTTCCCAGTTAACCCTGTGTGTGCCAGGCAGCCATTTCAGAGTGTGCTTTCTTGTGCTGCCATTTTAAAGTGTGCCCCCCTTGTATTTTCCCCTTACAGTCCCTCCTGTTGGTCGGATTATAGCTTGGACAATCCTCAGACCACCAATCATACATTCACATATACAGGTTCTCTTTCTTTTCTTCTTTGCTTCTTTTGATGTCTTTATTTCTTCCAGTATCTTCATTTCTTCTGACGTCTTCGGGGATCTTCATTAGGGGTTCTTCTTCGATGTACACACTGGCTCCTGGCACAATTCTTGTCAACATTGTTTTAAAACAGGCTTTAAGGCATCCCACAGTCAGACAACAGACAAGTATAATGACAATGAGTATAATCAACCCATGTAACAGGTACGATTCCCAGGATTCTCCCACCAGCCAAGCCAGCCAACTACCTCCTCTTGTGGGTCCCTGTCTAAAGTTATCGAGTTGCGTCCTGATGTCATTGATGACTTGTGTAATATTGTAAGACTCATCTGTGACATGGGTTATGCATTTGTCGCCTATGATGGCACATACTCCCCCTTGTTGTGCTAACTGGTAGTCCACTGTTATCGTGTCTGCTGCGCATACAATCTTAACTCAGCCATTTCTTGGTTGACAGCCTCCAATGCTTTTGAAGTGCTGTTTCCCAGGATTGTTAGCCCACAAACAATATGGTTTCTATTCTTAGCTCCAATTACCCCGGCTGACCCTCCTAGAGATAAAGTTCCGAGGAACCCATACCCCAGTGAGGATCCCAATGTATTCGGGGTTTCCCAGTTAGCACAGAATTCCCTGCTAATAGCCCGGGTCACTATTCTCCTCCTAATGTACCCCTTCTGAGGGCATGGAACAGTCAGTGGCCCGATTGTTCCTACCGCAAAACGGTTTGGGAGGTTTGGGGTTTCTGTCATGTAGGTACCATTGAAGAGGAATACATACCCCTTCTTAGCCCGGTAGCATTTTAGTGTCCCGATTGTGAGTTTGCTCATACTGCCAATTGTTCAGTTCACTTAGCTTCCCGTTTGATCCCACCACCTGGTAAGTATCAATGGGGTATGTCCATTTGGCTGAGCTTACGTGAGTCCCATTACATTGCCCGCAAATAAGCTGTCTTCCCGCGGTTATATTTAAACATTTCCGTTCGTCACAAATACAAATAATCCGTCCCTTGTTGATCCGACAATGTTGACGGACACACTGTGTCTGTACACAAGAATCATTCTTAGGGACTAAGGCATAGGCACATCCCCATCCCTGCCCCGTGAAACAAAGCGGATAGCTTGCAGTGTCTGGGCAAGCTTTTCCTCCCTCCTGTTGGGACCCCTTGCATGTAGGATTTGTGGGGTTTACAAGTCCCACACATCTCCCCTGTAAACCTCTTTTATATTTGCCAATTTGTCCCTTACAGGGTGTCTCTGATGTATCTACAGTATATAAGTCATGAGGGGTCCACCTAGGGGTGGCTACAAATAGGGCTTCTACAGATTGTGTTAATGGGTAACATACAGTTCGATTCCCATGTAAATGTATGTGGGCTTTGTAAAACAAGTTGTCTTCTAGCCCAGTCAGATTTACGGTTACCACAACACAAAATAATACAATTACATACGCGATTACATACATTTTCGCAACAGTTGTAACTTAATATTACACTTTTAATCTTTTACAGTTTATTTCGTTTATTAACCCGCGCACGCCGGCTCTTGCTTGCAGTCTTTGCCTGTGTTGAGGAAAGCAGTTCTGTTAGTTCATCGATTTAGCTACTTATCTCCTTTGTATAATTTCAGCTGTGTCCAGTGCTTCCAGACACCTTTCCCTCTTATGTCTACACAGGCACAGGTGTCCCCACTAATTATAATTTCATATGGCCCATTCCACTTTGGTGCAAACCCTGGTTTGTCGGGTAGTGTTTTCACTAGGACGTGACTTCCCACTGTTGGGACGTCAGGGAGCGTTTCCAGCTCTCTCTCTGCGTCGTTTATTTCCTGATTATCTTTTACCAATTTGCGCATCCCTTTTAGCTGGGTGCTCAGGTCCAGAACGTATCTCTTGATTTTATCTTTTAGTGGACCGACATCGGTCCCACCTGTTATGATGCTTTCTGGTAACTGCATCGCCCGTCCTGTCATTAGTTCATAAGGGGTTAATCCGGTTGTCCGGTTCGTGGTCGCCCTTAATTTCATTAGTATGGTGGGCAATACCTCTGTCCACCTTCTTCCTGATGTCTGCATGGCCTTAGCAAGTGCATTTTTTAGTGTTCTGTTCATACGTTCTACCATTCCAGAGCTCTGCGGGTGGTAGGGGATGTGAAATTTTTGTTTTATCCCCATTAATTGGCACACTGTTTTTATTACCTTTCCAGTGAAGTGCGTTCCCTGGTCCGAATCAATTTGTAGGGGTACCCCCCATCTTGGGATTACCTCTTCTGCCAATATTCTGGCCACTGTGGTGGCCGTGCAGTTTGAAGTTGGGAATGCTTCCACCCACCGGGTGAATTGGTCTATGATGACCAGACAGTAAGTTTTGCCATGGGACTGTGGCAGTGGTCCTGTAAAATCCAGTTGTAGATGTTCCCAGGGTCCCTTGGGTCTCGGCTGGTGTCCCATTTTAATTTTTATGGGTCTGCCAGGGTTGTGTTGCGCGCACGTCACGCATCGGTGACAGTGTCGGGCAATATCCTTTCCCATTCCCTTCCACCACCACTCCTTTCCGATATTAGTGATCATGGCCTCTCTACCCACATGTGAGAGTCCATGATGTAATCCCAATAGGGTGTTTTGTCTGCACTCTGGTGCTATTACCTTATCTTCTCGTCTCCAAATGTTATCTGTCCCCTTGACTGCTCCCTGCGCTTCCCACTTCTCTTTTTCTTCCTTTGGGGTATCCTCATGTAAACCCTGAATGTCTACTTCGGCTTCTGTTGGTTCTATTGTTGCTATGGGTAATTCATCAATCGTTTCCTGCTCTAGGGCTATCTGTGCTGCCCTATCTGCGGTTTGGTTTCCTTTGAAATTTAGCCAGTCGGGGCTATCTCTTCCGGGTTCCTTCTGGTGCGCTTTAATTTTTATTACTGTGGCTTCTCTAGGTCTCTCGCTAGCTCTTAATAACGCCTCAATTCTCTGTTGGTGCTTGATAGGGGTTCCCCCTGTGGTTATGAACCCCCTCCTTCCCCAAGCTGTCATATAATCATGTATGACTCCGAAGGCATAGCGGCTATCTGAATAAATGTTTACCGCTTTACCCTCGGACAACTCAAGTGCCTGGGTGAGTGCCACCAGTTCTGCCACTTGTGCAGACAAGCTTCCGTCAATTCTTCCTGACCTCACTGTTTCTAGCTTACTATTTACGACTGCCCATCCTGTTCGGGGTGATCCCTCCACATATTTACGTGACCCATCCACAAAGAGGGTCTCTTCCGCTGTTACCAGGGGCATGTCCTTTATCCTTCCTTCTCCTTCTCCTGCATCCACATCCCCACAATTGTGGGGTTCTCCTCCATCTAAGATTCCTTCTGCTGGGTTATTTCCCGTATCCCTTATTATTGTTACGGACTTACTGGGAGGTAAGAGGACAGCTTCCCATTTAGCCCTTCTCATGTTGGAGACTGACTTTAGTTTTCCTGTGTTTAACATTTCCACCAAGGTGTGTTTGGTGTGGAGGATTATGTTCCCTGTCATGATTACTGGTTCGCTAACCTTTACAGCCCATGCGGCGCAATCCAAGGCGGCTATGCACCTTGGCAGTCCAGTGACTACCGGCCCCTCTGCGGTGGAATAATACCCTATGGGTCTCCTTCTGTCGCCATGGTCCTGTGTCACTATTGCGGAATAGAACCCTTCCTCATTATTACAATAAATGTGGAAGTCTTTGTTAAGATCGGGTAAGCCTAGTCCGGGGGCTGATATTAGTTCTGTTTTTAATTTAGTGTAAGCTTCTTCTTGCTCGGGTCCCCACTCTACGGGGTCTAAAGCTGGCTTCCCCCCTTTAACGAGTCTTTGTATGGGTTCTGCGAGTTTTGTGAACCCTGGGATGAAACTCCGACTGTAGTTGAATAGTCCTAGCACCTTTCTAACCCCTCTTATATTAACCGGCCGCGGCATCTGTTGTATTGCCTCTTTCCTGTCCGCCGGCACTTCTTTAAGTCCTTGGGATATAAGGTGCCCTAGGTATAGGACCTGGGACTTCCCGATCTGTGCCTTTTTGGGGCTGACTTTTAACCCTGCGGCTTTTAATTCGCTCAGTACTAGGTATAGGGCTTCTTGATGTCCTGACTTGGACTCTGAAGCTATTAGGATGTCGTCTACATATTGTAAGGTCGTGTTACCCTCTGGCAGTTCTACCCTATTTAGGATGTCACTCATCACTCGATGGAATATAGCGGAGCTGTTGTGGAATCCCTGTGGTAAACGGGTCCAGGTGTACTGCTTGTCCCCTACTGTAAATGCAAATTTGTCTTGGGATTCAGGATCCAAGGGTAAGGACCAGAATCCATTAGCTATGTCCAGTACTGTAAATATTTTATGCTCCTGTGACAGTCCATTCAGGATTGTCGAAGGGCTTGCTACAATGGGGTGCAGTTTGGATGTGACTTTATTAAGTCCAGTGTAATCTATCGTGAGCCTATAGCTCCCGTCAGGTTTACTCACTGGCCATGTTGGGGAGTTAGTGGTGCTCGTGGCTTCTCTCAGGATCCCCTTTTTCACTAACCCTTTCACAATCTCTACTACAGCTTTCTCTGCTTCTGGTTTAATTGGGTACTGCCTGTGTGGCTTATGCTCTGGTCCCGGTACCTTTATTGGGTCTGTTTTGGTTAACCCGGTATCTAACTTTGTCTCAGCCCATACTCCGGGAACGGAAGCACAAATGGCTCCGAACCCTCCTGTCTCTAACTCCCATTTTCTGGTGGTGACTGTGGCCACCTTAATGGTCTCGAGGTGGCTTGTGAGTTTCCCCATTTTAATTTTTCGACCGTCCTGTCTTGGCCAAATCAATTCTCCCTTCCCACAATCTATCAAGATCTCATATTCTTTCATTAAATCATTCCCCATTATGGTTCCCTCGTTATTTCTGCACACATAGAACTTCATTGGGATATATAGATTGTTTATTTCTACTAACGTGGTCTCGCTAAGGTAGGCGGGAGTTTTGTTCCCTCCTATCCCGGTCAGATAAATCATTTTATTCGTAGTGGGTAAGGGTAGGTCGGTAACGGATATGGATGCCCCTGTGTCCACTAGCATCTCGCATTGTCTGCCCCCTACCAGTGCTGACACATAAATCCTTCCCTCCTTTTTACCCTTGTGGACGGGGGCTGCAGACCGTCAATCTTGCTGACCCTGGGTGTCCTTTTGTTCCTGGGGTTCAGCTGGGGACGTGGATTGGGCTGGGGGTCTCCCATGCTTATGCCAACATACGGCTTCCGTATGTCCGTGTCTTTTACAGTGGCTGCAATGCTTACCAATGTTCCTAGTTTTGCTCTTTCTCCGTGGAGTCCCGCAATCCCTCGCAAAGTGCCCCTGTCGTCCACAATTGTGGCAGATCAATCTGGGTTTTGTTTCGCTCTCATTACTGTAGGCTGCTACCCTTTCTAACCTTGCTCTTGCCTGTGGTTTCTCTTCCGCTGGGACGCCGCCAGCCCACTCCACCAGCTCATCGTAATTTTGGGACATGATCACTCCCATTTTTAGGATGATCTCGTGGGCACTAGAGAGTCCATCCTTAAAAGCTTGGATGAATGCTCGATCTCCTCGCCCTGGGTCCACTTGTCCTGAGCACTCTTGGTATATTCGGAACAATCGTTCCCCGTACTCAGAGGCTCCTTCCCCTTTAAGCTGCTTTGTGGTGGTGATTCTGCTCCAATTAGTGGGGGCATTCCCTAAGACCCTCTGAATTTCTTCCTTAAACCGTAAGAAGGATGGTTGTTGGGTATCTATTTCTGCTGTTAGGGGGATTACATGTGTCCACCGTCCCCCACTATAATCCTGCGCTATAGGGGAAGCGGGTCCACCTACTACCTGTCTCCATTTATCCGCTGGACAGGCTGCCCTGACCAGTTGGTGTATGTCTCTTAGGTGTAATTGATGTCCTACCCAGATTGTGTCTAATTCCTCCCAGAATGTGGTGTTCGCGCTTCTGGTTTGTAATTTGCCCAGGGAAGCCATTATCTGCTGTCTCTCCCCTGGGGTAAAGGGTTTATAATTTGCCTTGGGTCGCGCTGCGGTCCCCCCTCTAGTTATGGGCGCTAAGTTATGTTCCAGCTGTTCCCACTCTCCTGAGGGTGCCGTTGGCCGTTGCTGGGTGGACTCATAAGAAGGTAGAGGATCAGTTTCTCCTCCCCCTTGCCTTTCTAAAACCTGATTTCGTTTTTCCAATTCCCTCACTTGGGATTCTAGTTCTCTAATTCTTTCTTTGTCCTCTCTCCATTTCCTTGTAGAGGCAATTGTTTGTTCAATTAGACCTGCTAACTGATGTGTTAACATTATTCCTATTTTCTTCGTTCTGTTTCTTTTTACTTTATCTATCCACTTTCTCTGCTGCTCTAAGGTTTGAGAAGTATCCCAGCCATCCTTTTGCATTCTCTTTATTAACTCCTTCCTGTCTGTCATGTAGATTTCAATCAGGGAACCTGCAGATCCCCTTTTAACTTCACTATCTGCCATTTCGCAGATTTCACTAACCCCGGCCACGATTATTCTTTAGCAAAGTGTGCTAACTACCGTAGGGACTTCACTACCCCCGGCCACTATTGCTATTCTCACACCGTGTTTTATTGCCGTTACAGGGTTTTAAGTTATACTCACGGCTTCCACGATTACCACTTCGGCAATGTGCTTCTCCACCGGATTTCGGTTTAGGTCAGAGTTGATCAAACTCCTGTTCCGCCCCGCTTTTCACCACATTGACAGTACAGTTTCCAACTTTTCAATAACTTTCATGCAATCAGCTGGCACCTCTGCGTCTGTTCGCCACTACAGAGGGTGATGTTAAACCGACTTCTTTGTGCTTCACAATCCTTTAGTGCCCTTGGTGTCTCTCACTCACTTCAATTCCTGACCTTCACGTGGCAGATTTCTGCTCTTAATAGCCAGTCTAAGGCAGAGGTTTTGAGACAGGCATTACCTTGTCCTTTTGTTGATCAGCACAAATCACAGTAATTCTTATTCCTATCAGCAGTTAGTACTTATCACTATAACAAATATTATCACAAATAAACAGTACAAATGTTTCCCCCTTGTAAACCGTATTTCCTGATCCAGTCTGACTGTCACAGATTCCGCGATCTCTACCCCGGTTGCGACCGTGGCCAATCGATCTCACCAGTAATAGGATCCTAGCCGACTACGCCAATTGTTGTGGGAAAAATCCACCAGTAGTCAGACTTCGAGATTCAGAAAATACGATTTATTAAACGGAGCTCCGTGGAGAAAAGCGCTATGTTCATAGAACACCTTTTCTCAATTGTATACCGGGAGCAGTTCAATTTTATACCCTTTACACAATGGGTTAGACCGGTGATTCGAAGATGATCACATTTACAAGTATTTAACATTTCATGAATGGGTACATTTCCCTATATTTACAAGAATACAAACAGGTATAGACATTTAGCATTTTATGAATGGGTCTATCAATGGCTAGTTTCGTCTTGTGCGGGTGCTAATCGGTTCCCTCGCATTCATATTTCCCGCCTTCCTCTAGCATTAATCTAAGCTCTTTGTTTAGGGGTTTCCTTATCTTAAAGATGTTTCGACCCTTGGCTTTGGCTTCCTGAGGTGTTTGTTTGCTATGAGTCACTGTCTGTACTTTGTAAGTGGTTTGTCTGTCAGGATTCTGGCTTGACGTTATTTCTGAAAAGCGGGAGCCTGTGGCTGTTTTTCTGGCTTCTTTCCCAGTTAACCCTGTGTGTGCCAGGCAGCCATTTCAGAGTGTGCTTTCTTGTGCTGCCATTTTAAAGTGTGCCCCCCTTGTATTTTCCCCTTACAACCCTAACACTAAGCCTAACCCTAGCCCGAGCCCTAACCCTAGCCCGAACCCTAGCCCTAACCCTAGCCCTAACCCTAACACTAACCCTAACACTAACCCTAACACTAAGCCTAACACTAAGCCTAACACTAAGCCTAACACTAAGCCTAACAACACTAGACCGAGCCCTAGCCCTAGCCCTAACCCTAATCCTAAGCCTAACCCTAAGGGAGCAATTTGAAAGTGTGGCCGGCGTGAGGGACGCCTGTGCGGGCGTGGAGAGTCAATGTGGAGTGCTTGTGACCATGGAGTGTGTTGTAAGGGCGTGTTGCTGCCTGTGCCCTGACCCTAACCCTAGCCCTAACCCTAGCCCTAACCCTAACCCTAGCCCTAACCCTAAGGGAGCAATTTGAAAGTGTGGCCGGCGTGAGGGATGCCTGTGCGGTCATGGAGAGTCAATGTGGAGTGCTTGTGAGCATGGAGTGTGTAGTAAGGGCGTGTTTCTGTCTGTGCCCTGTCCCTAACCCTTACCCTAACACTAACCCTAACGGAGCAATTTGAAAGTGTGGCCGGCGTGAGGGATGCCTGTGCGGGCGTGGAGAGTCAATGTGGAGTGCTTGTGAGCATGGAGTGTGTAGTAAGGGCGTGTTTCTGCCTGTGCCTTGACCCTAACCCTAACCCGAACCCTAACCGCGGGTGCGGGGGGTTGAACAAACACCGGGGAAGCCATTAACCACCAGCGGGGAGTACATTAAGCAGTTGCCCTTAGTCTCAGGAGCAGCGGGGAACAGATTAAGCAACAGCCGGGAAAACATTAACCAACTTCGGGGGAACTCATTAACCAGTTTCGGGAAAACATGAACTAAAGGCGGGGAAAACATGAACCAACAGCGGGGAGAACATTAAGCAGCTGCCCTTAGTCTCAGGAGCAGCGGGGATCAGATTAAGCAACAGCCGGGAAAACATTAACCAGTTTCGGGGGAACTCATTAACCAGTTTCGGGGGAACTCATTAACCAGTTTCGGGGGAACTCATTAACCAGTTTCGGGGGAACTCATTAACCAGTTTCGGGGGAACTCATTAATCAGTTTCGGGGGAACATGAACCAACGGCGGGGAAAACATGAACCAACGGCGGGGAAGCCATTGTCCAACAGGGGGGGGGGCACATTAAGCAGCTGCCCTTAGTATCAGGAGCAGCAGGGAACAGATTCACCAGCAGCCGGGAAAACATTAACCAACATCGGGGGAACTCATTAACCAGTTTCGGGGGAACTCATTAACCAGTTTCGGGAAAACATGAACCAAAGACGGGGAAAACATGAACCAATGGCGGGGAAGCCATTAACCCACAGCGGGGAGCACATTAAGCAGCTGCCCTTAGTCTCAGGAGCAGCGGAGAACAGATTAAGCAACAGCTGGGAAAACATTAACCAACTTCGGGGGAACTCATTAACCAGTTTCGGGAAAACATGAACCAAAGGCGGGGAAAACATGAACCAACGGCGGGGAAGCCATTGTCCAACAGGGGGGAGCACATGAAGCAGCTGCCCTTAGTATCAGGAGCAGCGGGGTACACATGAACCAGCAGCGGGGAAAACATTAACTAACTTCGGGGGAACTCATTAACCAGTTTCGGGGGAACTCATTAACCAGTTTCGGGGGAACTCATTAACCAGTTTCGGGAAAACATGAACCAACGGCGGGGAAAACATGAACCAACGGCGGGGAAAACATGAACCAACGGCGGGGAAAACATGAACCAACGGCGGGGAAAACATGAACCAACGGCAGGGAAAACATGAACCAACGGCGGGGAAAACATGAACCAACGGCGGGGAAAACATGAACCAACGGCGGGGAAGCCATTGTCCAACAGGGGGGAGCACATTAAGCTGCTGCCCTTAGTATCAGGAACAGCGGGGTACACATGAACCAGCAGCGGGGAAAAGATTAACCAACTTCGGGGGAACTCATTAACCAGTTTCGGGAAAACATGAACCAAAGACGGGGAAAACATGAACCAACGGCGGGGAAGCCATTAATCAACAGCGGGGAGGACATTAAGCAGCTGCCCTTAGTCTCAGGAGCAGCTGGGATCAGATTAAGCAACAGCCGGGAAAACATTAACCAACTTCGGGGGAACTCATTAACCAGTTTCGGGGGAACTCATTAACCAGTTTCGGGAAAACATGAACCAACGGCGGGGAAAACATGAACCAACGGCGGGGAAGCCATTGTCCAACAGGGGGGAGTACATTAAGCAGCTGCCCTTAGTATCAGGAACAGCGGGGTACACATGAACCAGCAGCGGGGAAAACATTAACCAACTTCGGGGGAACTCATTAACCAGTTTCGGGGGAACTCATTAACCAGTTTCGGAAAACATGAACTATAGGCGGGGAAAACATGAACCAACGGCGGGGAAGCCATTAATCAACAGCGGGGAGGACATTAAGCAGCTGCCCTTAGTCTCAGGAGCAGCGGGGATCAGATTAAGCAACAGCCGGGAAAACATTAACCAACTTCAGGGGAACTCATTAACCAGTTTCGGGGGAACTCATTAACCAGTTTCGGGGGAACTCATTAACCAGTTTCGGGAAAACATGAACCAACGGCGGGGAAAACATGAACCAACGGCGAGGAATTGTCCAACAGGGGGGAGCACATGAAGCAGCTGCCCTTAGTATCAGGAGCAGCGGGGTACACATGAACCAGCAGCGGGGAAAACATTAACCAGTTTCGGGGGAACTCATTAACCAGTTTCGGGGGAACTCATTAACCAGTTTCGGGGGAACTCATTAACCAGTTTCGGGGGAACTCATTAACCAGTTTCGGGAAAACATGAACCAACGGCGGGGAAAACATGAACCAACGGCGGGGAAAACATGAACCAACGGCGGGGAAAACATGAACCAACGGCGGGGAAAACATGAACCAACGGCGGGGAAAACATGAACCAACGGCGGGGAAAACATGAACCAACGGCGGGGAAAACATGAACCAACGGCAGGGAAAACATGAACCAACGGCGGGGAAAACATGAACCAACGGCGGGGAAAACATGAACCAACGGCGGGGAAAACATGAACCAACGGCGGGGAAAACATGAACCAACGGCGGGGAAAACATGAACCAACGGCGGGGAAAACATGAACCAACTTCGGGGGAACTCATTAACCAGTTTCGGGGGAACTCATTAACCAGTTTCGGGAAAACATGAACCAACGGCGGGGAAAACATGAACCAACGGCGGGGAAGCCATTGTCCAACAGGGGGGAGCACATTAAGCAGCTGCCCTTAGTCTCAGGAGCAGCGGGGAACAGATTAAGCAACAGCCGGGAAAACATTAACCAACTTCGGGGGAACTCATTAACCAGTTTCGGGGGAACCCATTAACCAGTTTCGGGAAAACATGAACCAAAGGCGGGGAAAACATGAACCAACGGCGGGGAAGCCATTGTCCAACAGGGGGGAGCACATTAAGCAGCTGCCCTTAGTCTCAGGAGCAGCGGGGAACAGATTAAGCAACAGCCGGGAAAACATTAACCAACTGCGGGGGAACTCATTAACCAGTTTCGTGGGAACTCATTAACCAGTTTCGGGGGAACTCATTAACCAGTTTCGGGAAAACATGAACCAACGGCGGGGAAGCCATTGTCCAACAGGGGGGAGCACATTAAGCAGCTGCCCTTAGTCTCAGGAGCAGCGGGGATCAGATTAAGCAACAGCCGGGAAAACATTAACCAACTTCGTAGGAACTCATTAACCAGTTTCGGGGGAACTCATTAACCAGTTTCGGGAAAACATGAACCAACGGCGGGGAAGCCATTGTCCAACAGGGGGGCACGGTAGCACAGTGGTTAGCACTGCTGCTTCACAGCTCCAGGGTCCCGGGTTCGATTCCCGGCTCGGGTCACTGTCTGTGTGGAGTTTGCACATTCTCCTCGTGTCTGCGTGGGTTTCCTCCGGGTGCTCCGGTTTCCTCCCACAGTCCAAAGATGTGCAGGTTAGGTTGATTGGCCAGGTTAAAAATTGTCCCTTAGTGTCCTGAGATGCGTAGGTTGGAGGGATTAGCGGGTAAAATATGTGGGGGTAGGGCCTGGGTGGGATTGTGGTCGGTGCAGACTCGATGGGCCGAATGGCCTCCTTCTGCACTGTAGGGTTTCTATATGTTTCTATGTCTAACTTCAGGCTCCTTGTGTTACCGCACCTTTGTGCGCCGATACTCCTGGGACTAGATTTTATGGTCCACCTGAAGAGTGTAACCCTGCAGTACGATGGGCCACTCCCTCCGCTTTCAGTGGGAGATCTGCAGCCTCTAAATTGCCCAACGCTCTCCACATGTAGTCTCTCGACGCTCAGGATTACCACACCCTCCCTATTCCAGAATCTCATGCCAGGCTGCAAGCCCATCGCAACAAAGAGCAGGCGTTACAGCGCTGAGGATCGGATCTTCATTCGATCTGAAGTTCAGCGGCTCCTCAAGGAAGGGATCATCCAACCTAGCGCTAGTCCATGGAGAGCGCAAGTCGTGGTGGTTAAGAATGGGAACAAACCCCGGATGGTCATAGACTATAGTCAGACCATTAACAGATACACGCAGCTGGATGCGTATCCCCTCGCGCGCATATCTGACATGGTCAATCAGATTGCGCAGTACCGGGTGTTCTCCACCATCGACTTAAAATCTGCTTACCACCAGCTCCCCACTCGCCCAGAGGACCGACAATACACGGCCTTTGAGGCGGATGGTCGCCTGTACCACTTTTTAAGGGTTCCCTCTGGTGTCACGAATGGGGTCTCGGTCTTCCAGCGTGCTATGGACCGAATGATGGACCAGAACGGGCTGCGGGCTACCTTCCCGTACCTGGATAACGTCATCATCTGCGGCCATGACCAGCAGGGCCACGATGCCAACCTTCTTAGATTCTTACGCACTGCATCTCGCCTGAATCTGACCTACAACAGGGAGAAGTGTGTATTTCGCACGCGCCGCCTAGCTATCCTCGGATACGTGGTGGAAAATGGGGTCCTTGGCCCTGATCCAGACCGTATGCGTCCCCTCCTCGAACTCCCCCTGCCCACTAGCATCAAAGCACTGAGAAGATGCTTAGGCTTCTTCTCATACTATGCACAGTGGGTTCCCAATTACGCAGACAAAGCCCGTCCGCTCATCAAGTCTACCTCCTTTCCCCTAACAACAGAGGCTCGCTTAGCCTTTGCAGGAATAAAAGCCGACATCGCGAAAGCCACGATGCACGCTATTGATGAGTCCATCCCCTTCCAGGTGGAGAGTGATGCATCTGATTTCGCCCTGGCCGCCACACAACCAGGCGGGCAGGCCCGTCGCCTTTTTCTCTCGCACCCTCCAAGGCCCTGGAATTCGGCATTCTGCGGTGGAAAAGGAGGCCCAGGCCATTGTGGAGGCTGTTCGGCATTGGCGCCATTACTTGGCGGGAAAACGGTTCACTCTGCTCACGGTCCAGCGGTCCATGGCGTTCATGTTCAACAACACGTTACGGGGTAAGATCAAGAATGATAAAATCTTGAGGTGGAGAATCGAACTCTCCACCTACAATTATGATATCATGTACCGTCCAGGGAAGCTCAACGAGCCCTCGGACGCCCTGTCGCGTGGAACATGCGCTAGTGTGCAAGAGAATCGATTACAGGCTCTCCACAATGACCTCTGCCATCCGGGGGTCACTCGGCTCTTCCACTTCATAAAGGCCCGGAATCTACCCTACTCGGTTGAGGATGTCAGGTCCATAACCAGAATCTGCCAGGTATGCGCGGAATGCAAACCGCACTTCTACCGACCTGACAGGGCACACCTCATTAAGGCCACTCGTCCTTTCGAAAGACTGAGTGTGGACTTCAAGGGCCCCCTTCCCTCGACAGATCGGAACGTGTACTTCCTCAAATGTGATTGATGAGTACTCACGATTCCCTTTTGTCATTCCCTGTTCTGATATGACCGCTGCCATGGTTATCAAGGCATTACGGGATCTTTTCACCCTGTTCGGTTACCCCTGTTATATCCACAGCGATAGGGGCTCGTCGTTCATGAGTGACGACTTGAGGCAATACCTGCTCTCATATGGGATTGCCTCTAGTAGAACCACGAGCTACAACCCAAGGGGTAACGGACAGGTTGAACGAGAGAATGCTACAGTCTGGAAGGCTGTCTTACTGGCGTTGAGGTCTAAAGGTCTTCCAGTCTCCCGTTGGCAAGAGGTACTCCCTGATGCGCTCCACTCCATACGCTCACTCCTGTGTACGGCAACCAACGCTACTCCTCATGAGAGAATGTTTTCATTCCCTAGGAAGTCTTCCTCTGGGACCTCATTACCGTCTTGGTTGACGTACTCAGGACCTGTCCTCCTGCGGCGGCATGTTAGGACCCGCAAGTCCGACCCTTTGGTTGAACAGGTCCATCTCCTCCACGCCAACCCTCAATATGCCTATGTGGCATATCCTGACGGGCGAGAGGACACGGTCTCGATTCGAGATCTGGTGCCTGCAGGGGGCTTGGAAACCCCAGTCGCTCCCACACCCCCAGTTAGGGACCCCCCCGACCATTATCTCTCCTCCTGACACGGCGCGGGCAGTATCGGGACCACCCTCTTACTCCCGTGTACAGCTTGCCTGAGTCCAGGAGATTGTCGCCACCTCGAGGCGTGCTCGAGTCCAGCGGATTGTCACCACCTCATGGTCTACCGGCCCGTGAGGAACTGGAGGAGTCACTGGACACCACCTTGGAGAGAAGGTCACCGCGATTGCCTGAACCGGCGTCATCGCCGGTGTTGAGGAGGTCGCAGCGACGGTGCGGTCCCCCAAACCGTTTGAACTTAGACAGATGAACAGTTGTTCTGTTTTTTTGTACCCCGCCGGCCTTTGTTTTAAAAGGAGGGGTGAATGTGGTGAACCATTGTTGGTTACCACCAGGAGTGCTGAGCCATGGTTTGGCCAGTACTATGAGTCTGTAGATATGTTACTGTTGGGGTTAGGGTTGGGCTGTTCTACCTGTTAATATAGTCCTATGGTACACCCCAGTTGGCTCCACCTTCTGGGAGAGGTATAACCCTTTAGTCTGGGATTGTATATTGTATATAGTAGCTCCGTTATTGTTGGCAATAAAAGCCTTTATTTCCCGGGTACATCCTGCCTCCCGTGTGATTTATCGCGCATCAGAGTCTCTGTTGGGCAATTTGTTAACGGAAATGCTGAATAAAGGAATCTAAGGTGCTCCAAATGATGAAGTTCAGCCTACAGTACAGACCAATGCAAGGTACAAGAATCTCTGATGGAAGCACCCACTTAAAAAAAAACCTCGCAACCTGCCGGTCCACCATGACCGACTGACAGTATAATGTCCACGGTTAAGTATAACTGACTTGTTTCCCATACCATTTGTATACTGCTAGCACGATTAACCGGGTTATTTATACAATCTGACGCCGTGCTCTTTCGCCACCTTTATCTAATTAAGACATAGTTAAGGCAACTATGGAAATCTTTGAGGCAGCTATACTAAATTTTAAAATCGTCAAGGCAACTGGGCTACATTTTCAACGAGAGGCACTTGTGCTAAATTTTAAATGCGTTCTGCCTTCAAACTCCAAGACACTCAGAACGGACACCTCTTCAGGTCATTATAGACCGACTCCAGTGCTATTCGAATCCCTAGGGCTAATGGTGACTGCTGCTAGAATAAAACAGGCCACCTTGATTTTGCTGGCCAGTTAAACAAGCTCTTTTCCGACCACCCCACAACGCGTCTATTTATCGATTTGAACAAAAGTTTGCTCAGTGGTGGTTCACAATTAGAATTTAAAAAACGACATGCAAGCGACATTTGAAATACCTGGGTCCTCATGACCACACCACTGCCAATAGTGTTCCAAAAAAAAAAGGGGGTACATGGACAGTTTAAGTATATATACATCAAATGTTGGATGCAATAACAGCAGAAATTACATTGATCTACTCAGGAAAACGACGGACGACGACAGAGATGCAACCTACGATCTACCTCATCGGACTCATCATCAGGATGAGCATGCAGGACACTCCAAGCAAGATGAACGTGTGGTATCCCGGTTATTTATGGTTTGCCCCACCTGACGCAGTGGAATGTGAGGAGGGTGTGTTATGGGTACATCCTGATAAGAGTATAATGTTTGGGTGCAACAACCAGCGGCTGGTATACAAAAAAACCAAATGGCAGTTCAACTGAACGTTCTGAGTGTCACCATAGCAGGGGATTCGTGGAGATTTTCAAATAATGGGTGCTCTGAAATTGGATGTTTGGCCAACAGCCCAGAAAAAGGATTAGAGTTCGGGCAGCGGTGCCCCGGGACGCTCATAGAGGGGAACTTTGTATTGTACAAAGAAAGAAAGGGGCCGAAGCCAGCCCTAGACCCATCCCACTCGATTTGTCCTGAAGCCACCCCCAGACCACAGAATGGATTGATACTAAAACACACAGGGAAAACCCTGTATGACAAAATTCACCACGAATTGGTACCTGTGGTGGTGGATGTGGTGAACCACTGTAGTTGTCTGTTTATGTGATAGTTTATGTGATATGCCTGGTGTAAGTTTTAGGGCAAATCCTCCATGATTAAAGAACCCAGAGATAAGGAAAATGGCCGACTGGTTGTCAGGCCACATGAATATGCAAGAGGCTGGGAATAACGAGAAGGTCGAGACAGGGATAATCTAATCAACAGGAAACAAAGGAGAAACCATGACCAGCAGACAAGAAGTAAATAGCCCAGCAGCAAGACAATGAGAACAGAGATCATTCCATCCACAGACAACATCAATGACTCAGATCGCTGATGGGATTCCAATCAGGATGACTCAGAGAACATTCAAAAGACATTAAGATGTCAATTAAGGGCGGTCCCGACAGTTCCAGCCCTTTTGTCCCAGTCAATCGAAACTATCAATGATCAGAAACTGTTTTTGTGTGAGAGAATCACTGGTTCAGGTTTTAAAAAGGGACAAGCAAGCTTTGGTCTCTCTCTCTTTTCTCCTCGGACCAGCATAGCAGCACTCTTCTCTCTCTTCTCCTGTTCCTGCCTCTCGTTCGTCTCCAGCACGCAGCCCGAAGCCCACTGAGCAATTTAAACTAGGATTGTGAGTACCCTCCGGTAATTCGCGAAGTTCCCGAGATCATCATAGTGGATGAGGCTTTGGGGAAAGGGGGGGGGGGGGTTTGCATGCACCTTTCATAGTTTAAGACACTGGTAAACTTGTGTAAAATAAGCATTCCGTTGTGCCCGTTTTAGTATTCCTTCCATAGCTATAGTCTTATAGAGCATAAGGCATTGTGTGTTGTTTTCCTGGTGTTTGGTGATTGACCTATATATATCTTTGACTTCCATTGGAGTCCGTTTTGATCTTTTCAATTTCTCACCAACGATCTCTGACCAAGTCACAATATTAAATATCCCTTAGCATACTTCCGGAGTCTAGAACTGAGGGTACCCTGGGCACTTCGAAACCGCCCACTCAGGAAAGGCTGCCAGGTAGTGGATAGGCAGCAGTTTCCTTTTCTCTCTCTTGGGAGCGCTACTCTAGTGAAGTAGACGCAAGGTGGCCGTTGTTCCATCAGCGAGAGAGAGAATCACTTGGGCATTGGTGGGGTTTGGGTAACGGAGAACCAAACCTAAAATAAGCCCAGTGAAGTTAAAAAGGGGATCCCGCTACACTGGACACGCCCCTGCTGCCTCAATCCAGGGCTCCGCCCTTCTCGGGATATAAAGGTGGCTGCTCTCGGCCCCTTTTGCCTCAGTTCTGATTAGCTATCGGTTTGGGAGTGCTCCAGTTCTTTGTTACTAAAAGCCTGTTGTTTCGCAACAACGAGTCTTTGCGTAATCAATGGTGCATCAATTTTATTAACAAAAGATTTTGGGATGGAGCAACTCCTGAAACCTGACAAATTGGACTTGGATCCGCAGGCTGTTGGGGCCTCAAACTCTTTTGATCACTGGCTGCACTGTTTTGAGACCTTCATCGCCTCCTCCTCCATCGTTGTCGTAACCGACATCGACAAACTACATGTGCTCCACGCCCGCGTCAGCGCTCACTTCTTCGCAATGATCCAAGACGCGGAAGCTTACCAGGAGGCAATCGATCTCCTCAAGAGCCAGTACAACCGGCAGCCGAATGAGGTCTACGCCAGACATCTGCTGGCCACCCGCAGACAGCAGCTGGGGGAAATCGACTGACCAATTCCTGCGCGAACTGCGTGCACTTGGCAGAGCCTGCAACTGCAAGGCCGTTTCAACCGCTCAAAACGCCGATGACCTGATCAGAGATGCCTTTGTCGCGGGCATCAGGTCGACCTATATCCGGCAGCGTCGGCTGGAACAAGGTGGGCTGGACCTGAAGAAAACTGTGGAACTTGCCGGCTCGCTGGAGGTGGCTTTCCGGAACCTCAAGGCCTACACCCCCGACCACAAGGGCGCACCGTGGACACCGCGACTGCAACCATCTCTGTACCCAGGGGGGCCGCAAACCTACGCCACGCCCCATCCCGACGCCGAACTGACCACTGCGGCAGTCTTCGGAGGCCCGAGGTGCTAGTTCTGCGGCCTGGAGAAGCACCCACGACGACGCTGCCCGGCGAAAGACGCAATCTGCTCTGGCTGCGGTAAGAAGGGTCATTACCTGACAGTTTGTAGGGCAGAATCGGCCCCCAGGCCCAGCAGCGCTGCGTGCGATCCGCGGGAGGCACTGTCTTCGACGCCATCGGCCGTGTGCGATCCACGGGAGCCGCCATTTTGGATGCCATCAGCTGCGTGCGACCTACGGAGACCGCCATCTTGGACGCCATCAGCCACGTGCAACCCACGGGAGCCGCCATCTTGGGTGACGTCAGCCGAGTCACGGGAGCCGCCATTTTGAGAACCGTCCACCATATCGCCTAATCCGACGGTGGCCTCGGTCGCATTGGACCAGTTCAGGCCTCACCAACTCGCCTGGTCTATGATGGACATCAAGGTAAACAGCCACACTACTAACTGCTTATTTGACGGTGGGAGTACGGAGAGTTTTATCCACCCTAACACGGTGAGTCGCTACGCACTGCCAGTACTGCCAATGCAGCAATCAATCTCCATGGCTTCGACGTCCCAGTCAGTGAATGTCCTCGGCTACTGTGTGGCAACTCTGACTGTACGGGGCACGGTGTACGAGAAGTGCAGGCTCCTCGTGCTGCCACAGCTCTGCGCTGCCGTACTACTGGGGCTAGATTTCATGTGCCACCTTGGGAGCGTCACCATGGTGTATAATGGGCCTTTTCCCCCAATCTCCGTCCAAAATCCACAGCTATTAGACCAGCCACCGCGCACCACCTGTGGTCTCTCAACCCTTAAAGTCGCCCTTCCCTCGCCCTTTGAACACCTCACCCCCGACTGCAAGCCCATTGCCACCAAAAGCAGACGTTACAGCGCTGAAGATAGAGCGTTTATCAAGTCCGAGGTGCGATGCCTCCTGGGGGAGGGGATCATTGAGGCCAGTACCGCCTCTATCACTTCCTTAGGGTCCCCTTCGGCGTCACCAACGGGGTCTCAGTTTTCCAGCGTGAGATGGACCGAATGGTGGACCAGAACGGGCTGCGGGCCACCTTCCCGTACCTGGATAACGTCACCATCTGCGGCCATGATCAGCAGGACCACGACGCCAACCTCCAAAAATTCCTCCACACTGCGGCACTCCTCAACCTGACCAATAATAAAAGGAGAAGTGCGTATTCCGCACGCGCCGCCTCGCCATCCTTGGTTGTGTTGTGGAGAACGGGGTCATCGGCCCAGATCCCGACCGCATGCATCCCCTCCTGGAACTTCCCCTCCCCATCACCCTCAAAGCACTGAGGAGATGCCGAGGCTTCTTCTCATACTACGCCCAGTGGGTCCCCAATTATGCGGACAAAGCCCGTCCGCTCATCAAATCCACATCTTTTCCCCTAGCGGCGGAGGCTCGGCTGGCCTTTGACCGCATCAAAGCGGATATCATGGAGGCCACAATGCACTCTGTAGACGAATCCACCCCATTCCAGGTGGAGAGCGATGCGTCTGATTTTGCCCGAGCCGCCACTCTTAACCAGGCGGGCAGACCCGTGGCCTTCTTCTCATGCACCCTCCAGGGCCCTGAAATTTGACACTCCTCTGTCGAAAAAGAGGCACAAGCCATCGTGGAGGCTGTGCGGCACTGGCACCACTACTTAGCTGGCAAACGGTTCACCCTGCTCACGGATCAACGGCCCGTTGCCTTTATGTTCAGTAACGCGCAGCGGGGCAAAATCAAGAACGATCCTCCACCTACAATTAAGACATTTTATACCGGCCTGGGAAGCTCAATGAGCCCCCAGACGCCCTGTCCCGGGGGACCTGTGCCAGTGCGAACCTAGACCGGTTACAGACCCTCCACGATGACATCTGCCACCCGGGGGTTACCAGGTTCTTCCACTTCATCAAGGCCCGGAACCTGCCCTATTCCATCGAGGAAGTCAGGTCTGTAACCAGGCACTGCCAAGTCTGCGCGGAGTGCAAGCCGCACTTCTACCAGCCAGACAGAGCGCACCTCATCAAAGCCACCCCCGCCCTTTTGAAGTCAACACTCAGGCGTTCGAAGGCCCGCTCCCCTCCTCTGACCGCAACATATACTTCCTCAATGTCATCAATGAGTATTCGCAGTCCCCCTTTGCTATTCCCTGCCCGGATATGACCTCGGCCACGGTCGTCAGGGCCCTGCACAGCCTCTTCACCCAGTTTGGTTTCCCTAGCTATATCCATAGCGACCGGGGTTCGTCTTTTATGAGTGACGAGCTGCGCCAGTACTCTCCAAAGGCATAGCCTCGAGTAGGACCACCAGCTACAACCCCAGGGGAAACGGACAGGTGGAGAGGGCGAATGCAACAGCCTGGAAGGCCGTTTTATTAGCTCTCCGGTCTAAGGGTCTTCCAGTCTCCCACTGGCAAGAGATCCTCCCTGATGCGCTACACTCAATTAGGTCACTACTGTGCACGGTTACCAATGCCACCCCTCATGAACGAATGTTTGTTTTCCCCAGGAAGTCCTCCTCGGGGACCTCATTACCGTCGTGGCCGATGTCCCCAGGCCCTGTCCTGCTCCGGAAGCACGTGCGGACCCATAAATCGGACCCCCTGGTCGAAAGGGTCCAACTCCTCCACGCCAACCCCCAATACGCTTATGTGGCATATCACGACGGGCGGGAAGACACGGTCTCCATTTGCGATCTGGCCCCCGGTTACTACGTCCCACGGCCCTTCACCCCCAGCTCCCAACGTTGTCCATGATGCACCAGGGTCGCAGCACGCTCATTTAGCCCCCGTGTCCAGCACGCCTGAGCCCCAGGAGCAGCCTCCACACACCCGGCAGTCTGAAGGCGCTACGGACGGCTTCACCGGTTATGGATGGGCGTCTGACTCATCACCGCGGCTCCTGAACCGGCACCACGGCCGACACTGCAACGGTCGCAGCGGCAGATCAAGCCCCCGGAGAGACTGAACTTGCAACTCTAACTTTTTGTTGGTTGGGTGGGTGATTATTGATTGTGTTTTAAATAAATACTGGTTGTACCAACAAGAAGTCTACTCGCAATTCTTTGTCCATCGTATAAGGGTTGTTGTGGGAAAAATCCACCAGTAGTCAGACTTCGAGATTCAGAAAATACGATTTATTAAACGGAGCTCCGTGGAGAAAAGCGCTATGTTCATAGAACACTTTTTCTCAATTGTATACCGGGAGCGGTTCAATTTTATACCCTTTACACAATGGGTTAGACCGGTGATTCGAAGATTATCACATTTACAAGTATTTAACATTTCCTGAATGGGTACATTTCCCCATATTTACAAGAATACAAACAGGTATAGACATTTAGCATTTTATGAATGGGTCTATCAATGGCTAGTTTCGTCTTGTGCGGGTGCTAATCGGTTCCCTCGCATTCATATTTCCCGCCTTCCTCTAGCATTAATCTAAGCTCTTTGTTTAGGGGTTTCCTTATCTTAAAGATGTTTCGACCCTTGGCTTTGGCTTCCTGAGGTGTTTGTTTGCTATGAGTCACTGTCTGTACTTTGTAAGTGGTTTGTCTGTCAGGATTCTGGCTTGACGTTATTTCTGAAAAGCGGGAGCCTGTGGCTGTTTTTCTGGCTTCTTTCCCAGTTAACCCTGTGTGTGCCAGGCAGCCATTTCAGAGTGTGCTTTCTTGTGCTGCCATTTTAAAGTGTGCCCCCCTTGTATTTTCCCCTTACAGGGCTAAAACAGACTGTGCGGCAGGCACAACAGTGTTTACAGAGAATGATAAGAAAGTTTGCAGAACAAGGAACATTGTAGACTCAAGGACTCCAGCTGGGGGAAAGGCGATAACACTAATTTGAGCCAGTATTCATGAGACCACGAGCCGATCATGCACAAACCCATCCTACATTATATCGGATTTCATCGGTTATGCAAAACTATAAATCGATATTATTGGATAATGTCCAGCCAGAATGGGCTATGTTAGTTAATGTATAAACATTGATGTTTTTTCCATTGTCCAGAGAGATCCTGGGCTTTATTCAGAGATAATCTCCCTGCCAATGTTGATGCAAGGACCAGCCCTGGGCATTAAGTGATTTCTTCGATATTCTCTCCCATTAACAGTACAAATCCTTATTTGATTCAAGAAATGCTACTTGTGCCCTTGGGTCAGAGCCAATGAAAAAAGGACAGTGGCTAGGCAAACAGGCAAAGCCAATGAGCAGGTTTGGGTAGATAAGAGGATAAAATGAGGATTTTGGGCATGGTGCAAGCAAAGACTCTTAAGACCAACCATTGACAAAGTGGAAGACCCTACGTTGGAAGTCTGGACACTATGCCGCAGAGTGTGCCTGGCCAGCGTAAACTTATTCTTGGGCATTAGTCTTTATCTTTGTGACTGTTCAGGGAACATCAGAAAAACCTAGTGGGCATGCACAGACTCATTGCTAGTTGATACAGATTTGACTCTCTTCCTGTGCTAAGCCAATAACTGTTGTTGAAGCTAAGAATCAGGCAACATAATTGGCGTCCCTAGGTGGGCTTGAGAATGAACCTCTCCGTTGAGTCAGCAGGAGACTGCAGTTGGACAAGGTAGGCAAAGTACAGAGGGAACTAGAGTCTCAGGTTAATTAATTAGTCCTAACCCAGAGTGGCAAATCAAGGGTAATTTGAGTCTGAGGGACTCAGATTGTTTTGATTGGAGGAGACTCCTCAAACATAGGTAATAGGGAAGTGGCTGCAGTATGGGGAATATGCTGGTCGTGAAATCATTTGGGAAATTGCCCAAGAGAAATTGTCAGATAAGAAATTTTACGAAGTACAGAAGCCAGCAGTGGTTGACTATTTACTTGAGGACCGGATACAATGTCGACAGCAGGTTAGAGCAGACCCCGCACAGATTAGAAGTGGAAGTTCAGACTGTGGTGGACCTCAGTTGTGCCTTTGTCCTATATGGACCACCGTTGTGTGTGCTTGTCATACCTGGACACATCCCCTTCCAGTTTGGTTCTCTCCCCCTTGTTCAGTTCAGGTCGGTTACTTGTTGGGATCTGCTCCTGATTCTGTTGTGAATAAAAGCCTACACTTGTATTGGCACACCGGTAGTCTTTCGCCTTATTGATAGCGCATCAATTTTATTCACAACAGTTACCAGCATGGAGCACTTTCTAAAACCCGACAAGTTAGCATTAGACCCTCAAGGGGTTGGAGCCTCTGATAAATTTGATCATTGGTTGGACTGTTTCGAGGCATTCGTCGGCACCGCTACGGCAATCGACACCGACGCTGCTAAACTCCACGTGCTCCGCGCCCGGGTAAGCGAAGCTGTCTATGGAATCTTCCGGGACGCTGCTACATACGCGGACGCTATCGAACTCCTAAAAGGGCAGTTCCGAAAGAGCCCTAACGTTGTTTACGCCAGACATCTCCTAACTACCCGCAAGCAGCAGCCAGGAGAATCGTGCGCCCAATTTCTGCGCACCCGAGCTCGAGCTTGTGACTGTAAGGCTGTTACAGCAGCTCAGAACACGGAGGACCTGATCCGCGACGCCGAGGGCATTGAGTCTACATACATCCGGCAGCGCCTGCTGGAACAAGATGACCTAGATCTCCGAAGAACAGCCACGATGGCTGAAACGTTAGAAGCGGCCTCTCACAATCTCGGGTCTTACCTTGCATCCCGTTCTACCGACGGCTGTTCTGGCAGGGCCCAAATGTTACTTTTGCGGCCTACCCCAGCACCCTCGGCGTCGCTGCCCGGCGAAAGACGCGATTTGCTCTGGAGGCGGTAAGCTAGGCCACTTCGCTAAAGTCTGGCGGGCAAAGCCGCTTCCGAAGCCTCGTGGCGCCATGTGTGCTCCACGGGCGCAGCCATCTTTAATGCAGGCGGCGGCTGCGCGCGAATCGCCATCTTTAATGCGGTCACTGGAAGTGCGGGAATCGCCATCTTTGAGACTGGCATCAAGACGCGCTGAGCAGGAAGATTTATCCGTGACGTCATCAGACAGCGACGATGACGGATTCTTCTTGTATTCGACGGTGGCATCGATTTGCCTGGACCAAGTCAATAATGGAGATCAAGGTAAATGGTCATGCAGAAAACGGCCTGTTCGACTGTGGAAGCACAGAAAGTTTTATACACCCTCGCACAGTGCGCCAATATGTCTTTCCCGTGCGACCCTGGAGCCAGACTATCTCCATGGCCTCGAATTCCCACTCGGTGGAGGTCCTCGGGTGCTGTTTGGTGACGTTGACGGTACAGGGCACAGTCTACGAGCGTTTTCGGCTCCTCGTGCTGCCGCGACTCTGCGCAGCTGTACTGCTGGGGTTAGATTTCCTCACCCATCATAGGAGCGTCACCCTGCAGTATGATGGCCCTTATCCCCCGCTGTCCGTCTGCAAGGCGCCGTCACTGCAGCGCCCCTCGCGCACCACCTGCAGTCTCTCGACCCTCACGATCACCCCCCCCCCCGCCTTATTTGATAACCTCACCCCGGATTGTAGGCCTATAGCCACAAAGAGTAGGCGCTATAGTGCGGATGACCGGGCCTTCATTCAGTCCAAGGTACAACGGTTGCTCCGGGAAGGGATTATCCAGGCCAGCACCAGCCCCTGGAGGGCGCAAGTGGTCGTAGTTAAATCGGGGGGGGGGAAACACCGCATGGTGATTGACTACAGCCAGACCATAAACAGGAATACCCAACTAGATGCGTATCCTCTTCCCCATATCGCGGACATAGTCAACCGCATCGGGCACTATAGGGTTTTCTCAACGATCGATTTGAAATCGGCTTACCACCAGCTCCCTGTCCGCTCGGAGGATCGCCCATATACTGCCTTTGAGGCGGATGGCCGCCTCTACCAGTTCCTCCGAGTCCCCTTTGGTGTCACCAATAGGGTCTCAGTCTTCCAGCGGGCTATGGATCAAATGGTAGACCAGCATGGGCTACGGGCCACTTTCCCGTATCTGGATAACGTCACCATCTGCGGTCATGACCTGCAGGACCATGATGCCAACCTACAAAAATTCCTTCGTACGGCCACTCTCCTGAACCTCACATATAATGAGGCGAAGTGTGTTTTCCGGACACGCCGCCTCGCCATCCTTGGGAACGTGATAGGAAATGGTGTCCTTGGCCCCGACCCAGCCCGTATGCGTCCCCTTATGCAGCTTCCCCTCCCTACTACCCTCAAAGCACTGAGGAGATGCCTGGGCTTCCTCTCCTACTATGCCCAGTGGGTTCCCCGTTACGCGGATAAAGCCCGTCCGCTCCTAAAATCGACCTCTTTTCCCCTGGCGGAGGAGGCCCGTCGGGCCTTCGACGACATCAAAGCGGACATCGCGAAGGCCGCGATGCATGCTGTGGACGAATCCATCCCATTCCAAGTGGAAAGTGATGCGTCTGACTTTGCCCTAGCCGCCAGCCTTAACCAGAGGGGCCGTCCAGTGGCCTTCTTTTTCCGGACCTTGCAAGGCCCTGAGATTCGACACTCCTCAGTCGAGAAGGAGGCCCAGGCCATCGTGGAAGCCGTCTGGCACTGGCGCCATTATCTTGCGGGCCAACGATTCACCTTAATTACGGACCAGCGGTCAGTTGCCTTCCTGTTTAACACCAGGCAAAAGGGCAAGATTAAGAATGACAAGATCTTGCGGTGGAGGATTGAGCTCTCCACCTACAGATATGACATCATGTACCGGCCCGGGAAGCTCAATGAGCCCCCAGATGCCCTGTCCCGTGGATCATGTGCTAGCGCCCAACTAGACCAGCTACAGTCCCTCCATAACGACCTGTCATCCGGGTGTCACCAGATTTTTCCATTTTGTTAAGTCCCGTAACCTGCCCTTCTCCCTCGAGGAAGTCCGGACGATTACCAGGCAATGCAGGGTCTGCGCTGAGTGCAAACCGCAGTTCTACCAGCCAGGTAGGGCGCACCTTGTAAAAGGCCACTCGCGTGTTTGAGCGCCTTAGCATTGATTTTAAAGGCCCCCTCCCCTCCTCTAACCGTAATGTTTATTTCCTGAATATCATTGATGAATACTCACGTTTCCCTTTTGCCTTCCCCTGCTCGGACATGACCACGGCTACAGTGATACAGACCCTGAACACGCTCTTCACCCTGTTCGGCTTCCCAGCCTATGTTCATAGCGATCGTGGGTCCTCTTTCATGAGTGACGAGCTGAGGCAGTACCTGCTCGCCAAAGGCATTGCCTCCAGCCGCACCACTAGCTATAACCACAGGGGCAATGGTCAAGTAGAGCGGGAGAACGCAACCGTCTGGAAGGCCGTTCTATTAGCGTTACGGTCTAGGGGCCTTCCAGTCAGCCGTTGGCAAGACGTCCTTCCGGATGCATTACATTCCATTAGGTCACTCTTGTGCACAGCGACCAATACGACCCCTCACGAGCGGATGTTTTCGTTCCCCAGGAAGTCCTCCTCGGGTACTTCGCTCCCGGATTGGCTGATGTCCCCGGGGCCCGTCCTGCTTCGGAAGCATGTCCGGACCCATAAGGCAGATCCCTCGGTTGAGGAGGTCCAATTGCTCCACGCTAATCCTCAATACGCTTACGTAGCGTACCCTGATGGGTGGGAGGACACAGTTTCCGACCGTGACTTGACACCCGCGGGTGCCCGAGGTCACCACGTCCTTCCGCCCCACGGTCCCTGGTGTTGTCCACTCGGAGATTGCTGCGCCTTTTCCTCCCTCAGTCCCTGTCCCCAATGTAGTGCGCCCAGGGCCTGTCGCGGCCCCCCACCCCCTAGCTCCGGTTCCCACTGTTCCCCATACGCCACCAGGGCCACTGCTCACTCCTCTCGCCCGTGTACAGCTCGCTTGAGTCGCCGGAGCCGTCGCCACGCAGTACCCGACGATTGGACGGGACGACGGATCGGTCCGCTTCACACCACCTGGCGCCTTCTCTCGACGCTCACTGTACGGAGCCTGGGCCGACATCGCTCCCTGCTCGGACGACTCTGCGACCTGCACTACGACGATCGCGATGGCGGATCAAGCCACCAGTTCATCTGGACTTGTAATATTGTTTCCGCTTCACCCCCGTGTTGTTTTTTTAAAGGAAGGGGTGAATGTGGTGGACCTCAGTTGTGCCTTTGTCCTATATGGACCACCGTTGTGTGTGCTTGTCATACCTGGACACATCCCCTTCCAGTTTGGTTCTTCCCCTCGGCACCTAGTATAAAGGTGGCTGTCTCCTCCCCCTTGTTCAGTCCAGGTCGGTTACTTGTTGGGATCTGCTCCTGATTCGGTTGTGAATAAAAGCCTACACTTGTATTGGCATACCGGTAGTCTTTCGCCTTATTGATAGCGCATCACAGACTGAGGAGATAGCTCACCTTAAAGCGAAGCTACTGATTTACAGGGGCAGAGGTGTGTGGATTTGGTGCATATGAATCAGTATCAATTGCAGTGTGAAAAGTTAGTCTAAGCAAGAGGAAGAAGCCCAAGTAGCCACATGGGTAATTAGGAAAATGGTGAGGGCATGGGAAAAGGAAACAGCGAAGCTACCCAAAGCCTCCATGGGAGGGTGAAGCCTGTGGACAGAGAAAGAACGGCTGCAGCCATAATTTACAACAAAGCAATAGTGGCTTTGGAAATGGCTATTCTGACAGAGCTAAACATGCTGGGATTTCTTGTGGTCAGTGGCCTGGAATTTGTCAAAGGACAGAAGGTGTCAGATGTAACAGCTTGTCCTTGGCAGGAATGAGTTCTTTTCAGACTTTGGGAGTCAATGTTCCTTATTTGGGCATTGGAATGTAAACAATATGCACTTAAGAGGCCTAGAGATAGGAAGCCTGAAGTGACCAATGATTGTATTCTGCCTGCGTTTGATTGGCCTAATCGAACAATGCAATTGGGGGTTTCCAATCAATTCACTGGCTGGATGACAGAGAATCTTCCAGAAGAGAATGGAGAATTGTGGATGGAGACATGCAGTCCTTTGTTTGGCAGCAATAACTCAGAGGCCAACCATTGCAAGAAGACCTGTGCCCTGAAGGATGCTTCAAAGATAGATTCTATAGAGGATATTTCTTGGTTAAGGTTTTCCTAAACTCAGTATCTATTTTCAGTTAAATAGTTAACGTGATGTTTAACTTTAACTGAACATCAATTTTAAGTGCAGTTTGAGTTAAAGTTCAGTTAAGAGTTAAGGAATTGCAACTTTGAGTTGCTACTATAAGTGTTAAATAAAGAAATAATTGAATTACTGCCCTTGTTTGTTTCATTAAACTGGAATGCTTGGAAGGCGTTTAAATTAAAGATGTATAACATGCTTAAAGATCAGGTGACATCCGGAAGGGGAAAGCACTGCCCCTCAGGTACTACACAGTAAGAAGTTTAACAACACCAGGTTAAAGTCCAACAGGTTTATTTGGTAGCAAAAGCCACACAAGCTTTCGGAGCTCTAAGCCCCTTCTTCAGGTGAGTGGGAATTCTGTTCACAAACAGAGCATATAAAGACACAGACTCAATTTACATGAATAATGGTTGGAATGTGAATACTTACAACTAATCAAGTCTTTAAGAAAGACAACAATGTGAGTGGAGAGAGCATCAAGACAGGCTAAAAAGATGTGTATTGTCTCCAGACAAGACAGCCAGTGAAACTCTGCAGGTCCACGCAACTGTGGGAGTTACAAATAGTGTGACATGAACCCAATATCCCGGTTGAGGCCGTCCTCGTGTGTGCGGAACTTGGCTAACAGTTTCTGCTCAGCGACTCTGCGCTGTCGTGTGTCGCGAAGGCCGCCTTGGAGAACGCTTACCCGAATATCAGAGGCCGAATGCCCGTGACCGCTGAAGTGCTCCCCAACAGGAAGAGCTTGCCTTGTGATTGTCGAGCGGTGTTCATTCATCCGTTGTCGCAGCGTCTGCATAGTTTCCCCAATGTACCATGCCTCGGGACATCCTTTCTTGCAGCGTATCAGGTAGACAACGTTGGCCGAATTGCAAGAGTATGTACCGTGTACCTGGTGGATGGTGTTCTCACGTGAGATGATGGCATCTGTGTCGATGATCCGGCACGTCTTGCAGAGGTTGCTGTGGCAGGGTTGTGTGGTGTCATGGTCACTGTTCTCCTGAAGGCTGGGTAGTTTGCTGCGGACAATGGTCTGTTTGAGGTTGTGCGGTTGTTTGATGGCAAGAAGTGGGGGTGTGGGAATGGCCTTGGCGAGATGTTCGTCTTCATCAATGACATGTTGAAGGCTCCGGAGGAGATGCCGTAGCTTCTCCGCTCCGGGGAAGTACTGGACAACGAAGGGTACTCTGTCCACTGTGTCCCGTGTTTGTCTTCTGAGGAGGTCGGTGCGGTTTTTCGCTGTGGCGCGTTGGAACTGTTGATCAATGAGTCGAGCGCCATATCCTGTTCTTATGAGGGCATCTTTCAGCGTCTGGAGATGTCTGTTGCGATCCTCCTCATCCGAGCAGATCCTGTGTATACGGAGGGCATCGGTTGAAGGTCCCGTGCGGTGAAGAAGTCTTGTTCGAACCTGTGCATGAAGATGTTGGCATATTGAGGTGCGAATTTGGTCCCCATGGCTGTTCCGTGTGTCTGGATGAAGAACTGGTTGTTGAAGGTGAAGATATTGTGGTCCAGGATGAAGCGGATGAGATGTAAAATTGCATCTGGAAACTGGCAGTTGTTGGCGCTGAGCACTGAGGCCGTTGCAGCAATGCCATCGTCATGGGGGATGCTGGTGTAGAGTGCCGAGACATCCATTGTGACGAGGAGCGCTCCTGGTTCAACTGCTCCATGTGTGCCGAGTTTCTGTAGGAAGTCCGTCGTGTCGCGACAAAAGCTGGGGGTTCTTTGTACAATAGGTTTCAGGATGCCCTCGACATAGCCGGAGAGGTTCTCGCACAGGGTCCCATTGCCCGATACGATGGGACGGCCGGGTGTGTTTGCCTTGTGTATCTTCGGGAGGCAGTAGAGATCTCCAACACGGGGAGTACGTGGGATGAGAGCACGGAGGGTGTTCTGAAGGTCCGGATCAAAGGTCTTGATCAGAGTGTTGAGTTGACGGGTGTGTTCTTTGGTCGGATCTGCAGGTAACTGTTGTAAGGGAAATTGTACTGGATATTGTATGAGGTTAGTATGAAATTCAGATTCACTTGTAAGGGAAATTGTATTAGATATTGTATGAGCTAGGTATGAAATTCAGATTCACAGGTTTTAGTAAAATGATATAGCAGATTTAGGTGAGTAGTGAGATGGATATATAACCTAAAATAACTTCGTGTGACCTAATATAATCAAGTGTAGTCGATATGATCAAAGTGGAGAAACTAGAGAAGTAATATAGCAATCACTAATTAAGGAAAGCAGACAATAGTCACTTAAGAAAACAAGGAAGACTGCTCGGTGGTTCAACTTAATAGTGGACCATAAATCAGCAGGGGGGATGTCTTTTCTTCTAAACACATTCGCCTTAGCCTGCAAAACCACGATTATTATACAAACAGAAAAGTTCAGATAAGAGCAAGAGTTATAACCACCATGGGTTAAGAGACAAAGAGATATAACAGGGAGCGACCAATTGCAAAGAAAACAGATAAAGGGTCAACTAAAATTAATGGTGGCCAAAGAAAGAGCGGGCTGTAGGGTAAGATTACAACCAAGGACAGGCAGTAAAAGGGAGATAAGGATCTTGAGATAGGAGGCTGAAATGTACATAAAAGAGTGTAAGCCCAAGGGCTCTTTGGAGTGTTCCGGACGCTCCCGGCTTTGTCTCTTGTGCTGAGAAATAAAGTCTATTGCTTGAAAGATCGCTGCTCAGACTCTCTGTTTTAATTGATGTGAATAAATTGTCGTCCTGGGGAACCACGACAAAATTGGCGCTGCGAGCAGGGTTGGTGAGAGATCGCCCAGAAAAGCATCTGGAAGGAGTGGCGGAGACGGTGGTCCAACCGGAACCGAGAGGTCCCCAGCCGGCCTTCTGTCAACAAGGTAAGCAGACTTGCATGCATGTAAATCCTTGTTGTCAGAAAGGGGTTTTCTCGAGGCCCGGTGCGCCCGGCTCTCTGCTGGTCCTGGATCTCCCCAACCCAAAAAGATATCCTGCACAGGTAAAACCAAATTGTGTAAAAATTTTGAGAGACTGAGTCTGATCCGAAGAGCAGAATTTTTGCATGCAAAAGCGCGCTGCGAATACTGTATTGTCTGTGAATGGGTAAAAAGTGAGACGGGAAAAAGGCCGAAAGCTAAAGTAATGCAATTAGGTTAAGTCAAGCGGTTTGGAGCGGGTTTTTCAGGTCACGACTTGCCCAGAAGAGAGTAAGTGTGGGAAAACCTGCCAGTCCAAACCTACCCAGGACCTCGGGTAAGGGACGTCAACCGAGAGGGAGAGAGATCAGTGAGAGATCGCTCTCTGACCTAATACAGTAGTCAAAAGCACAGGAGTGGATTTTAAGCACAGGAAAGGGGAGTAGCAGCTAGAATAGAGGAAGTAAAAGACCAATTTGAACAAACTGGTCTGAGGTAACAGCGTGGAGAACAGAAATAAGAGGAGAGTCGGAACATAGGTAGGGTAATAACTAACAACTTGGAAAGATTACCCTGACAAAATTGCCTGGTGGCAAGATTGAGAATAACTAATCTTTGAATAATAACAAAAACGGAAGCAACACTGGATTGGAAAAAGATTACACACATAATTAACTTAGAGGAGATAAAGAATGAGTGGCCGTATGTAAATTGGGAAAGAGTAGTCGATAGGAATTGGATAGACGAAATAAAATTGGAAACCCTAGAGAAATTAATAAAGGGATCTGACCAATACAGGATTTTTATACACATAGACGAGCAAGTGAAAACCTACTACCCTCTGGCCCGGGAAAGGAAGATAGTGCCGGGACAGGGGACTACGGGGAAGTGGATATCAGGACCCCGGTTAGAATTACAGATATTGGCAAAAGAAATCCAAAGGAAAGGTAAACAGGGGACTGAGCACGGAAAAACAATACAGCAAGTAATAATCACTGTGATACCTAACTCTGACAGACTAAGTGACAAAAATTGTGACAGTGATCCAAAAAGACGAGTAATGGCGCACCAAGTTAAGACACCAGTGGAGATATTAGGGGATAAGTTCCCAGCCCTTAGGGGAGATATAGAACACGTCTCTAAAAAATGGGCCAAAAGAACAAATAAGACCAATACACAGTGGCCGGAGGAAGGCACATGGTCCATAGAGAGATGGAAGGAGAAACAGAAGAGAGTAGTGAAGACGAAGGGAGGCAATCAGTGTTAGGGGTGCAAAGAAAATCAAGGCGGGAAAGGCACCCACCTGTAAAGTTTCCAGATGTGGATAGGAGAGGGAAAAGGGTATTCCCGGTGATTCTGAAGGGTGGCAGACCGCAGTATATCCCTTGGTCAGGTCAGGATTTGCCTAATTTAATTAATGAATTACCCAATATTTTGGATGGGGCTGGAAGGTGGATTGGACAGTTGGAGGCAGGGATGGTGGGAAAAAGGATGGCACTGGGCGACATCAAAGCTCTCCTGACAAAGGTGCTAGGAATGGACCAAATGGCGGAAGTAATGAGACGTGCTGGCATCCCGACCGCAGCTTATGACCCAGCGGTGGATGGGATACTAATGGACCAGTACCGCCAAGACATCTGGCAGGCACTGCGGGATATGTACCCCAATCGAATGGATGTAAAAACCCTAAAGGGAGAGCCACTGGGTGAGGAGGAGAATGCAGCTGTGTATGTGGAGAATCAATTAAAAAGGTGGAGAAGGGACACGGAGAGGGACATTTTAATAGACCCACTGACCAACTCCATGTTCCGGGCTGCAATCCTAGAGGGCTTGCCAGCCCCAGCTAAGACAAGGCTGGAGGAAGTGGTGGGCTTGGACTCAAAAAATTACCGAGAGTTTGTGGATTATGTTGCCCATGCAGTAGAGAGACATCGCAAAGATGAAAAGAATGCAGACAAACAGCTGAAGGAGGTACAACGTAAACTCCTTCAGGCATAGTTGGAGGAGATCAAAAGCAAGGATAAACTGAAGGCAAAAGAGGATCTCGCACCCAGAAAAATAGCACCAATGATGGTGGAGCAAAAGCCAGAGGAAATACCTGCACTAATCAAAGGGGGGAGCGGAGATGGAGGCCAGCCCGTCATAACCTATAACATTTCTGCCTTCCCACTGTCCATGAACCCAGGAGCCTATGGCCTAAATTATCAAAACCCATACGCCCTGCAAAGTCAGACTGACTGGAATAGAAATGGGAAAGGACAGGGAGGTGGTAGGCCACCCTATCAGAATCAGAGAGGACAGGGACAGGTTAATCATCAGACTCCGAGACAGGGACCACTGCCTGGCCCTTCAGGTGTGTGTTGGGGGTGCGGGGAGGCAGGGCACATAAAAAGGAATTGCCCGCGGAATTTCCCCAGACAGGGAGAGAACCAGCAGCAGACAGGCCAACAACTGATCCAAGGATCGCCAAACAGCATCCCGATGTTTCAAGGGCCGGTAAACCATCAGAATTCCCCATAGGGAGGCCCAGAGAACCCCGAAATGGTAGGACAGTACGTACAGATAACAGAAACTGCAGAGCAGGAACCTATAGTTAACGTTAGAGTAGGAGGGATCGAGGTCCCCATGATGATAGACACCGGCGCCACATGTACGTGCATGCAAACGAAATATGCGGATCACTTACCATTGTCAAACCAGTTTGTAAAAACTGTGGGGTTCTCGGGGAAAGTAACATTAGCTCGAATGACGACGCCGGTGCCTGTTACCATTGGAAATAAGACAACCCATGTACCTATTTTAGTATGTGATAAAACTCCTTTAAATCTATTGGGAAGGGATGCAATCCTAGGTTTAGGACTGAAATTAGAATGCACTGAACAAGGAATTGATTTGATGGGAATGTATCCACTTGAAATACCAGGAAAGGAAGGGGTTAATGTATCTTGGTTGGGAGATATAGAGGAACAAGTTAAAAAACAGATATGGGAAGTTTGGGGAAAGCTTATAAACACTTGGGTTCCACAAGCCAAATGGCCAAGAACAGAATTACACAGTACAATGATATTTGATGAAGGGCAGGAACCTGAGATACAGGAGAAATGGGAAAGGGAGGCAGGACGAGAACAGGAAATAAAGTCAGGAAGTATTTTAATCGGACTAGAGGGAGTAGCCCTCACCATTGTTAGGAATGAATGGGTTAACAAATGGTTCTCTGTATCTGGGGCGGAGCCACATGTCACATTGAAAGTGAATCCGGGATACAGATCAAAAGACCTAGGACCAATGGTGTTGAGAGCACAAGATTTAGAATTTGTCCAGACAGACAATGTAGATATTTGGACGTCCAGGAATGGACAAATGACGAAAATAATTTTGGATGTTAAAATGCTTGGGAAACCGAAGCAGATAACAATAGGAGTGCAAATCGAGAAACAGGAACTGGAGTGGAGAGAGAGGTTAGAGCAGGATTTGAACTCCCTCCCGCAGGAGTTGTGGTCCAGACAGGACACGGATGTAGGGAGGGTCAAAAACGCTAATCCAGTTGAAGTCAGATTAAAGATAGGACGTCAGGGGCCGTATAGGCCGCAATACCCAATCAAGACAGAAGCAATTGAAGGAATTAGAGGGACAATTAAGGGATTGATAGAAGCAGGGGTATTAAAAGAAACCCGGAGCAGGTGTAATACACCGCTACTACCAGTGAAAAAGGCGGACGGAGAAAAATGGAGATTGGTGCATGACCTAAGGGCAATTAATGAGGTAGTGGAAGATATGCCAGCAGAGGTTCCAAACCCTTATACCTTGATGACAAATATACCACCTGAAAGTAGATGGTTTACTGTAATAGACCTATGTTCGGCATTTTTTAGTGTACCACTAGCTCAAGAAAGTCAGTATCTCTTTGCATTTACGTACGAGGGGAAACAATACACATACAATAGGATGCCCCAAGGATTTAAACATTCCCCACATGTATTCAATCAGGTGTTGAGAGCAGATTTAGAAGGAATACAGTTGGAAGGAACACTAATACAATATGTGGATGATTTATTATTATGCACAGGAACACAAGAACAGTGCAGGAAGGATAGTTTAAAACTATTGAAAAGGCTAGCAGAAGGGGGTCATAAAGTATCAAGGAAAAAGCTGCAGCTGTGCCAGAAAAAGGTAGAATACTTGGGAAGAGAAATATCAGCAGGACAGAAGGAGATAGCTTCACAGCAAATAGAAGCAGTACTAAAAGTTCCGAAACCACAGACGGTGGGACAAATGATGACATTTTTGGGAATGACAGGATTCAGTTCAGAATGGGTGGAAAGCTATGCCGAAAAAACGCAGGCACTACGAAAGATAATGAAGGAGGCAGGGTGTGACGAATTAAAAGCCAAACTAAAATGGGATAAAGATGCTTCAGACGCATTTGAAAACGTGAAAAGAGAAATGGCACAGGCACCAGCCTTGGCTTTACCGACCTATGACAAGCCCTTTGACCTATTTGTGAGTAACAGAGAAGCCGGATTTGCTACAGCAATGTTAATGCAGGAAAATTGCAAGGGTAGACGAAGGCAGGCTGTAGCATATTACAGTACCAAGCTAGACGACGTAGCGATGGGATACCCTCCGTGCTATCAAGGTCTGGCAGCAGCTTGGTGGGCGTACGAAAAGGCAGCCACGGTCACAATGGGATATCCGATAAACATACATGTACACCATAAGGTAGCTGAATTGATTGAGCAAGGAAAATTTGTGCTGACACCTGCTAGGATCCATCATTATCGAATGCTAACCACATTTCCAGATATCACGATAATAAAGTGCAACAGAGTAAATCCAGCTGATTACATGCCATTACCTCATGAGGGAGAAGAACATGAATGCTTAAGAGAAGCAAAAACATTTATGAAACTGAGAAAAGATTTAAGAGCAGAGGGACTAGTGACAGAAGGGAAAAGGATACTGTATGTAGATGGCTCATGTTACAGGGATCACTTAGGAAACCACGCAGGCTATGCCATAGTTGAACAGAAAGGGGAAACACTTGAAGTCATAGAAGCAGAGAAATGTGAACAGCCCTGTTCAGCCCAACTGGCAGAACTTAAAGCATTGACCAGAGCATGTGAGCTAGCAAACGGGGAAGCATTGGAAATTTATACTGATTCGGCCTATGCCCACGGGGTCTGCCATCTGTTCGGGGCAATATGGAAGCAAAGGGGATTTATGAAAAGCGGAGGAGGACCAATACAACACGAAGGTCAAATCAGGGCTTTAATAAGGGCCATGATGGGTCCAAGGGAATTAGCCATAATTAAGTGTCAGGCGCATAAAAGGGGAGCAGACAGCATCACACAGGGAAACACCAAAGCCGACAAGGCAGCTAAAGAAGCATCAGGATGCATTGAGGCTACGATAGCCCCAGTAGAAATAGCAAGGCCGCACCCAGGGCCAGGTACGGGGGATATCGAACCTCACATCACATTAGAGGATGTAGCACAGTTACAGGAGGAAACCTCTGTAGCTGAAAAGGCAATGTGGAAAGATAGAGGAGCACTACAGGGACAACAGGACAGGATATGGAGAAATGGGGAGGGATTGGTCATAGCACCCACATCATTACTAACCGTACTAATTAGCGAAGCGCATGGAGTGGACCACTGTGCAAGAGGAGAAGTGGCTAGAAAGATCAAGAAGGAAGGATTCTGGTCACCATACCTGCAAAACTCGATTGACTACATACTAAGTCAGTGTGAGGTGTGTGCTCAGAATAACATCAGGAAGGGCATTACTGCCCCAATAGGGCATACACCCATTCCTGAAGGACCATTTAAACATCTATGCATGGACTATGTGGATATGGGAAAGGTGGTAAGAGGGAAAAGATACATGCTAGTGATTATTGATAGATTCAGCAGATGGATAGAAGCAACGCCATCCAAAGATCAAGGATCTGGAACGGTGATTAACTTCCTGTCAAAAGAAATTATCCCAAGATTTGGCATACCCACGCAATTAAGTTCAGACAATGGATCTGCTTTTATAGGAAGGGCACTGAGAGAGACACTCTCGGCACTCCGAATAAAGCAGAAGTTTGGATGCGTATATCACCCTCAATCCCAAGGAATGGTGGAGAGAGCAAACGGGACCCTTAAGGCTAAAATAAGCAAAATTTGCAATGAAACAGGGAAAAACTGGATAGATGCTCTGCCATTGGCTCTAATGCAATACAGGAGTCAGGAAAACAGAATCACACATTTGAGCCCACATGAAATGATGACAGGAAGAGTAATGCCGGTACCTAAGATCAGGGGATCAGGAGGTCCTACGCTAGAATGTTTAGATCAAAGCACAAAAGAATATATACAACAATTAACTGTTATACATAGAACTATATTTGAACAGGAAAAAGCCAAGGAGGAGGAGAATCCGGTAACAGAACATCAGATCAAGCCTGGAGATCGAGTATACATCAGAAAGTTCCGGAGACGTTGGAACGAACCGAGACGAGAAGGACCGTTTGAAGTCACCAAAGTGTCTCCCACGGCGTTGCAAGTAGAAGGCAGTACACTGTGGTATCACTTGAACCATTGTACCAGAACAGTACCAGGGGTAGGGGAGAGAAGGGAAATTGAAGAAGTACACAGAGTGGATAGAGGTGATAGCGAGGAAGAGATAGAAATACACGGGGAGAATCGTGGGGAGGAGGAACAGAGCCAAGGAAGAACAAAAAGAATAGAGGATGATGAAAGTAGTTCTGTACATGAGCTGGCTGATGATACAAATGCCCAGCCTGAGCCTATTAGTCAAGGTGCCGAGGGAGGTGAGGACAGGGAAGGGGCCCCATTCCCCACCTGGGAGTTGGAAACTATTTCCCTTAGGAACTTCCGTGACCCATAGAAAAGGAGAATGGGATACAGAAGACATAAGGGTGCAGAATCAGGAAGATAGAGTATTAAGACAAACAAGACGTAAACGATTTGTGAGCACAAATACTATTTGGGAGAAAGCGCAGAAAAACAAATGGTGGAAATGGGCTGAGTATACAGGTCAGAAAAACAGTGATGGGAAAGAGTGTGTAGTATGTGCATCAGAGAAACCTAACACCCAAGTAACTGATATACCATGGGGATCAGGAGACTGTAGAACCAGGAAACAAAGCTGGAGAAAGGAAAATTGCCGTCCATATACCACATATATACGGTATCATATGATAGGGAATCGGAACTACTCGTATGAGAAGATAGACTGTTCCGGATCCGCATGTGATAACCTTTGTAAAGGTGAGCCGCCGTTGTGTCAATACCACTGCATCCTGTTTGCTGGGGTAAAAAAGGGCATCTACAACTTGGCCCACAGATGTCCAAAGTGGCCAAAAACGGCAGTGGACGCGGTCCCAAAGGAATGGAGTGTAGAGCCCAACTTACAAATCCAAGATTGCTATTGAAGGGAAAGTAGCACAGGAAGTAGTGTGGGAAATTACACAGGAGAGTGTGAAAGGATTTGGAATATAACCGATGTTCTTAATCTGATCCTCTCAGGAGGGGGATGGGCACCCCCTCCTTATGTGTTAGACTATCAAGAAAATCAACTGGCCGATCTCTGGTGGCTTTGTGGCCCGGAGAAAGGGCTATTGGCAAAATTACCACAGAATTGGAAAGGACTATGTGCTCGAGTTATGCTTGCCCAGAGCACTGTGATACTACCGGTGGAAAGAAAAATTAAATCACAAAGAATTAAGAGGGCATATACCCCTGACCCTACGATAAAATTGGACGCAATCGGACAGCCCCGCGGCATCCCGAATGAGTTCAAAGCTAGGAACGAAATAGCTGCAGGGTTTGAATCCCTCTTTGTTTGGATCACACCCAGCAAGAATACTGAGTGGATCAATTACATCTATTATAATCAGCAGAGGTTTATTAATTATACGAATGATGCCCTGGAGGCCTTAGGAGAGCAGTTGGATGCGACCAGCAAAATGGCGTGGCAAAATCGACAGGCGTTAGATTGGCTCCTGGCAGAGAAAGGAGTGTTATGTTTGGGGATCAGTGCTGCACATTTATCCCTAATAACACTAATCCAGAAGGGTCATTTACACAAGCCATGAATAAGTTAAAAAATCTTAAGAAAGAAGTGAAAGAAAATGCTGGGTTTGGGCATGAGGTATGGAGTTGGCTGGACAGAATATTAGGAAGATGGGGGGCGTGGTTTGCCAAAGCTGGAGCTGTAGCAATCGCAACAATAATCATTCTGGGATTGATATTTTGTTGTTTTTTACCCGCCCTGAGATCCTTCCTTACCAGAGTGGCAGCGCGGCAGATGGTGACGCGGGTGCTAAGCAGCTCACGCTCGAGAGAAAAAACAGAGGAATGGGAAAACCTTGAGCCGCCCCCGCTGAGTGGATTCACAATGACCTTGGTCGAAGTTGAAACTCGTCACTCTGTAAAATAACTACAATAGTGGAAGATCACCTTGTGGAAACAACAGCACCTTGCTGAAGTCCGCACGAAACCAGGAGAACTTAGTCTGTACACAGGAATCAGTCTTTTTCCCTTCCCTAGACAAGAGTGGGAAGGTTTTTGGCTGATGACTGTCAGGGGCAGGCAATCTGGAAGAGCAACCCAAAAATCAGAACCGGGATAGACAAATTATGATAAAGTTAGAATAGGGACACTGATCCCTGACCAAAATATTCGGCTCCTCCACATCGCCTGCAAAAAGTGATTAAAATAAAATACAAATGGGATTGAGCGAGGGGATTATTTGAGCTTGGTAATTGGGATGAGGCTAGGGAATAGCCTCAAAGGGGGGACTTGTAAGGGAAATTGTACTGGATATTGTATGAGGTTAGTATGAAATTCAGATTCACTTGTAAGGGAAATTGTATTAGATATTGTATGAGCTAGGTATGAAATTCAGATTCACAGGTTTTAGTAAAATGATATAGCAGATTTAGGTGAGTAGTGAGATGGATATATAACCTAAAATAACTTCGTGTGACCTAATATAATCAAGTGTAGTCGATATGATCAAAGTGGAGAAACTAGAGAAGTAATATAGCAATCACTAATTAAGGAAAGCAGACAATAGTCACTTAAGAAAACAAGGAAGACTGCTCGGTGGTTCAACTTAATAGTGGACCATAAATCAGCAGGGGGGATGTCTTTTCTTCTAAACACATTCGCCTTAGCCTGCAAAACCACGATTATTATACAAACAGAAAAGTTCAGATAAGAGCAAGAGTTATAACCACCATGGGTTAAGAGACAAAGAGATATAACAGGGAGCGACCAATTGCAAAGAAAACAGATAAAGGGTCAACTAAAATTAATGGTGGCCAAAGAAAGAGCGGGCTGTAGGGTAAGATTACAACCAAGGACAGGCAGTAAAAGGGAGATAAGGATCTTGAGATAGGAGGCTGAAATGTACATAAAAGAGTGTAAGCCCAAGGGCTCTTTGGAGTGTTCCGGACGCTCCCGGCTTTGTCTCTTGTGCTGAGAAATAAAGTCTATTGCTTGAAAGATCGCTGCTCAGACTCTCTGTTTTAATTGATGTGAATAAATTGTCGTCCTGGGGAACCACGACACTGTCTGTAGTGTTCCTCGTTGTTGAGTTGTCGGTACACTTCTTTGCAGTAATCCGTTCTGTTCAGTATGACGATGGCCCCTCCTTTGTCTGCTGGTTTGATGACAATGTTGCGGTTGGTCTTGAGAGCGTGGATGGCGTTACGTTGTGCTTGGGTGATGTTCGGGGCTGTCTTGTGAGTGCGGCTGATGAATTTGGTGTTGACGCACCTCCTGACGGCTTGGGCATACATGTCAAGTCGAGGGCAGCGGCCTTCCGGAGGAGTCCAATTCGACTCTTTCCTCTTCAGATGCACTGCGGATCTCTCTGTCGGCTGTTCCGGTTCATTGGCTGTCTCATTGTGTTCGTTGTTGGCCTCTTGGGGTTTGTGGAAGAACTCCCTCAGCCTCATTTGCCTGATGAATTCGGCCAACATTGTCTACCTGATACGCTGCAAGAAAGGATGTCCCGAGGCATGGTACATTGGGGAAACTATGCAGACGCTGCGACAACGGATGAATGAACACCGCTCGACAATCACCAGGCAAGACTGTTCTCTTCCTGTTGGGGAGCACTTCAGCGGTCACAGGCATTCGGCCTCTGATATTCGGGTAAGCGTTCTCCAAGGCGGCCTTCGCGACACACGACAGCGCAGAGTCGCTGAGCAGAAATTGATAGCCAAGTTCCGCACACACGAGGACGGCCTCAACCGGGATATTGGGTTCATGTCACACTATTTGTAACTCCCACAGTTGCGTGGACCTGCAGAGTTTCACTGGCTGTCTTGTCTGGAGACAATACACATCTTTTTAGCCTGTCTTGATGCTCTCTCCACTCACATTGTTGTCTTTCTTAAAGACTTGATTAGTTGTAAGTATTCGCATTCCAACCATTATTCATGTAAATTGAGTCTGTGTCTTTATATGCTCTGTTTGTGAACAGAATTCCCACTCACCTGAAGAAGGGGCTTAGAGCTCCGAAAGCTTGTGTGGCTTTTGCTACCAAATAAACCTGTTGGACTTTAACCTGGTGTTGTTAAACTTCTTACTGTGTTTACCCCAGTCCAACGCCGGCATCTCCACTTCAGGTACTAGGCAGGGACAGAGGCTAAGGAACAGTGCCAGAAACTGGGAGAACAAGGCAGAACATCGAAGTGTTACGACTGTGGCCAAGAGGGACATTGTGGAAGGATTAGATTTATAACATAGGCTGCAGCAAAACTAGCAGGAAGGGTTATAGCCACAGCCAGGCTTAAATATTGGGCTAGAAAGCGTGATCACCGGCGAAAATGATGGTGTGCCAAAAATTAGAAAAAAAAAATTGCACACGTTTCCTGAGCAGCTCCGCTGAAACTAGAGATGTCTGCAGCAGCCTCAGACCTAGTGAAGCCATCTCACCAGCCCCCAAGCGCGTCTCAAGAGATTGCTAACCATGCCTCCTTATGGCATGGCCAGCCTGGACCCATTGAGGTCCAGGTCCCAAAAGGCAGTTTTGCATTGAAAACTGGACCCTGCTCTAAATGTATTTATTTCATTTTATTTCTTTGTAATCAATACTGTTATTGGCTCACAAACTTAATTTTAGATATTGAACATGAGTATTATATATATATAAATAAACATTTTATTTATTCCAAATTTGTGCAAATACTATATAGAGTCATAGAATCATAGGGGTGAATTTTCCTGTTCCATCTGCCATGGGAATCGTAGCAGGTGAGGGCAGACCATGGAGAGGTCTGTTGACCTTGAGTGGGATTTTCCAGTTTCAGGGTGAACATGGCCAGAAACTCCCACACATTAATTGTCTACAATGCAGAAGGAGGCCATTCAGCCCATCAAGTCTGTACTAACAATCCCACCCAGGCTCTATCCCTGTAACCCCATTAATTTACATTACTAATTCCCTGACACTAAAGGGCAATTTTGCATGGCCAATCAATCTAACTCACACATTTGTGGTGTGTGGGAGGAAATCCATGCAGACACGGGGGGCCGGAACTGAACCCAGGTCCCTGGTGCTGTGAGGCAGCAGTGCTAACCATTCTGCCGTGTATTATGTAAAATTTTAAGATGCGTGGCATGCTTACAAGTGTCTGTTTTAATTTAGAATATGGCCACTGAAAAGTTTGCTGGGAAAAAGAACTCAATTTCTGTGTCCATGATTTGGAAAACTTAATGCATGAAGCGAAAGATGCTCGTTCAAATTTTGAGCAATGGGAAAAAGGCTGAGGGAGCATATTTGTTAACTAAGGGTTAATGGGTTGAAATTGTAATCTCATTAGGCCAAGCTTTGCTCCTTTTCTCAATGTGTTTTCACTGCATTTGTAAATTTGTAATCACATCTTGTTTGATCATTTCCCTGTAAATCTTGTGACTATGGGCCCTATTTTACCATTGATTCTAAGTGCTAGGCAGACTTGAAACTAGGATTTCAGATCTGACTTTTAGACCCATGCTCATGCATCTCCCATACGCACTCTACCTGAAAGCATCAGCGATTCTGAATCGCGCTGCACAAGCCTGTGGGTGGGGCTTAAGCATCCAAAATCCTGCAGCTCCGATCAACGCCTCCAAATGCACGCGCAGAAAAATTTTTTTAGAATAATGCTCCCCTGCCACATCCCTCCCAGGTCAAATAATGCCTTCCCTGGCCCCCACAGACATTGCCCCCACCCCCCCGCCACCCAGACTGATCGTAGCCCCCCCCCCCCCCCCACTGATCTCAGAGTGGCAGCAGACCCCCTTCTCCTCTGTTCCCCCCCCCCCCCCCAACTGATCTCTGGTAGAGACATCCCCCTCACCACAGACCCTCCCGCACAAGGTCCCTCATCTCCTCTAGACTCAGATGGTTACGTGACACCTCCCTCTCCCCAATCATTGAGGCACTGATCCATCACCCTGCCATCAGCACACCTGCGAATGCTCACTTGCCTTCTCCTCAATGCCAACAAGCAAACTGCATGTAACTTGCTGGAATGCTCTGCCAAACTGCCTGCAGCTGATCTGCCCTAACGAGGGGCAGCTCCATTAAAAACTCAAGAATGGACAGGCTGGCATTCCTGCACAAAATGTGCGCACAACCAGCGCCCCCCCCCCCCCGCCAATTTACCCCCCCTGGAAAAGTTTAAAGGAGCTGTACGAGGCATGTTTATTTGCACAGAGAGGGTAGTGGGTGGCTGGAACTCACTGCCGGGAGAGATTGCAGACGCAGATATGATAGTGATCTTTAAGAGACGTCTACAGCTACATGAATGGAATGGGAATAAAGGCATATGATCCCCGGAAGGGTAAGGGGTTACAAGTCAGATGGGCAGCCTGGTTGCTACAGGCTTAGCAGGCCGAAAGGCCTGTTCCTGTGATGTAATTTTCTTGGTGCTTTGTTCTATGTTCAATGGAGAAATGTGAATCATGTGCTTGGCATCCCGTATTCCTCTCCCTCCCTTGCATTTAACTTATGTCCTGTGTTGCATGACACATGCAGATGCCCTGGGGCCTTCTGGACTCCAGACCCTACTGCAGCTCCCAAACATGCCTGGTCCAGACAGCTTGGACGAATCCTCGGAGGATATGGGTGAAGGGACTACGTAGGGTGGTACTGTTTTGGGATCAGCATCCACCTCGCAGTTCACCATCCCAGATACTGATATGGTGGGTCCAGTTAGTTGAGGCTTCGGGGTCACTCTCTAGTGAGCACGACATATCTGATAATGTACATTGGGTGGAGGAGGGAATCTCCGAGGCCTCTGGCGATTGATGAAATTGTTTGAAATGTTCACAATTTCTGATCAAGGAAACCAATTGAAAAATAAAACCTTAGTGTCTGGAGTACAAACATCAGAATGGACGAACATATCAACGAAACACTGAGTCAATGTCATTTGTCATGAATTACTTGACAAAGAAAGTCCCTGAGAGTATTCCACTTAATGGAACAAATAAGACCTATTATGCTGTCAGAGCAAATAAGATACCTACAATTGAGCAAATGATTGACAATGGATTTTGGAAAGAGACAATAAATCATGACGTGGAAACCCCCCCTTATGATGATGCTTCCATAGCAGAGGTAAATTTACCAACATCTAAAAGTGCTGGAAAGCTGAAAGTTTAGTCGAATTCTGCTCAAAAAATGACATTTTGACAAAAGAGACCTTTATGTCAAAAGCTTCTAATGATTATTTAAATTTATCATGCATGCACCAAGGACAATTAAAGATTAAAACCATTTTAGAAATGGTACAAACAGCATCTGTGAAACAAGGCTTACTACTTATTATACTTAGAGATTGTGGCTGTCCTCAACAACTTGAAATGTTTTGCAAAGAACAAGATTTCTGTCCTCATTTTTTTGCTACGTTATTTTTCAATGTTTTAACTAAAAATCATGGTAAAAGAAATTGGATTGCATTGTTTGGACCACCTGGAACTGGAAAGTCTATGTTGATGAATACATTTGTACATGAAAAGGTTCATTTTGGGTCTATCAACCCTCATAATGAAAATTTTCCTTTCAATGATTGTTACATGAAACATGTAATTTTATGTGATGAGTTAATTCTAACACACAAATGGATTGAACAATTTAAAACAATCAGGTGTTCCATTCAGATGTGGCAAAAAATGTAACGACTCGATACTAAATCAGTCCAATACCAATTATCTCTACCTCAAAAACACATCCCTACACTGTACAATACCCACAGGGTAATAGTACCAAGCATACGGCTGAATTAAAAGCTAGATGTACAATTATTCATTTAACAAATCCTTGGATATATGGAAATGTCGAATTATCAACATTTTGTGCTTTCATGCAAAAATACAAACGACAATTTTCTGTCCCGCAGGTCCTCACCAAGTCTGTTCATTGTGCTGAATGCGGTGTTGCAAAAATTGCATCACTAACCGCTTATGAAACATTGACAGACTTCACTTCATCAACAGACAAATTACCATTGAAGAGGAAAAGAAGGACATTTACTATTAAAGGATCGTCTTCATCTTCAGAGAAGCCATCAACATCTAAAAAGGTGAAAAAAGAAGTTGATTTTGAAGATCATCAGACATTGATTCTCTGTTCTCAATACTCAGATGTTTCAGATATTGAGGAATCCTGTGTAATTGATGCAGTTGAAAGCACTACTGTCTCTGAAGCTTCATTCATACCTGATACTCCCCCAAATTAAAAATGTGAGATGAGGACAACAGTTGGACATCTATTCTAGCTGGTTTGGGGATGAGAATGTTGACCCATGTGCAGGAGGTCCTGATGAGAATAAGCCAGTTTCTTTATTAGATCCTCAAATCCCACCAAAAATTAAACCTAATCAAGTTAAACATAGCGATGTGACCGAGGAAGCACGGAAATGGCATGAATTAAGAGATTTTGACGTTAATTCCAAACAATTACCATTTCCAGTCATTTATAAAGATGTCAAAAATAACGTACCAACTGTTGAAAAGCAACAGTTGGACAGAACTTGTACAACTTGGAAACAAGACCCGCCTTATCCAGGGCACTGGATCCAATGTGGGGATGACTATCCGTACTTTCAACCAGGCCTGAAACCAGAGGCTCCAAAGGAGCTTAACACTGATTTGCTAACTAAATTGCCAAAAGTCACTGGACGAGAATCCGAAAAAGCTGAAAGTAATTTGCATTCATTAATTAAACATATTGAGAGTAAGAAAACTAATGATGCTGAGAAACCTGTTTCAATTTCGCATTTGCCTGTACATGTAACTGCTCAAACAACAACAAATAAAGCACATGTTCACTACTCCTCTATAAAAGGTGTCATTAATTCCGCAGAAACTAACAAGCAAGTCAATTATATAATGTGGGATTTGATTAATAAACATCCAAAAACATGGACGGTAGGTGATTTGAATTCTTGGGCTTTGTACCAAAATCATAAGGCGGTGGGCCTCATAAATTGGAATGAAATGATGGCCAAGTCAATAATATATCATGCTTGGGATGATGCTATACAATACATTCCAAATTTTGACACACAGAAGATCTTAATCGATAAATTCATAACTAGAACTAAAAGACCAGATGAAAGTGAACAAGATGAACTAATGAGACAAGGCCCATGGTGGTTGGATTGGAGACTATTGACAATAGGACAGTATAATTTTTTGGGTCCATTCTCACCCAATAAGGATTTATTTCCTACTTGTCACACAGATTTGTGTGCACAAATTCATGATAATCGTACGACAAAATGTTAAAAATGGGATTGACACCTTACACCAGTTGGAGTAATGCAGATGCTGACTTTATACTCTGCTTACAAAAAAATGATGATTGGGGTGCTGCAGCGGGTAGAAGTCTATTTAGGCAAAAAGATATTATAACCAGAGGCGAGGATTCAGCTAGCCCCAGGCTACAGGCTGGGCCTCAGATCACTTCTCCCTCAGCTGCTGGATATGCAGCAACAGAGCCAAGGAATGCAGGAGGGGCTGACGGCCACACTGGACCAACTGCAAGGCTGTTGGGAGGAGTCCCACACCAGAGCATTTCAAGGGCAGCAGAATGAAGAGGGGGTCATGGAAACATCCCAGGCACCTGGAAGCAGGCCAGGGCCTGCAAGGTCCAGGGCCTCCAGAGGATGTCTGCCATGCGCATCACAAGCAACAGGACAAGGTAGGCAGCTGGCCCCCTCCACCTCCAATGCACATTCTGGGGAGTCAGACATAGTGGCAGGCCATGTAAGGTTATGAAGTTGTAGTTGCACTGAGATGGCACAGGTGAATGGCTGCACTATTTAGAAAGATATTTAAGCACCTTAATGTTTTCTGTTCACAAGTTGGTTAGAAAGTCTATGATTTAAACACCTTTATTGCAATTAAATGTTTTTTCACCACCCACTTGTCACTAAGTTGTCTCAGATTTGTCTCAAATAGGAATCCTCTTCCATTGATGATCGCTGGAACGATGCTTCGTGTTGATGTCAGTTGGGGAGGCCCCTCAATGCTGTGTCACTGAGGAAAGGAAGGCATTGGTTCCCCAGACCTCAAGCAATTCTCTCCTGTCCCCCACTCCACCTGCCCCAGGGCCCTGTATGGGGGTTTCAGATCCCTTACCCACTACACAGACGTGAGCCCAGGTGCCAGCGTGCATGCAGAGCTCAGGTAGGAGTCAGACCAGTTTGCACCAGGGCATCATCATAATGGTGCTTAAGTCATCACCCTTCTGCCTACCAAAAAACTCGCTAACAGAATACCCAGGCCCACCACTCTGGTGTGACAATGTTGCAGGATATAGAAGGAATTTGGGGGGCTGGGGATGGAAACCACAGACAAACCCCTAGCAACTGAACCACCTGGTGATCAGGGCCTCCCTAGTCACCCATGCATGCCTCATTTGAGCTGCCAGCCCTCCAGCACCTTTTTGATGTTCCTCGGTAAGCTTTTCCTCCTCCTGCTGGTCATCCTCCCCAGCGACGCCCGGCTGGTCCACGTCGGCCTCCTCCTCCTCCTCCACCAAGGAGGTCACCCTTCTGTAGAACCAGATTGTGCAAGGTACAGCATACGACCACTTTGCGGGAAGAGATCACTCGGCTGCATTAGAGGGCTCTGCCAGATCGGTCCAGGCACTGGAATCACATTGAGGAGCCCAAAGTACTTCACTATTCCACGGGTAGCTACATGGGCCTCATTATAGCGGGTCTCCGCACAGGCATCATCAGCCACATCTGAAGCGGGTAACCCACATCACCCACGAGCTAACCCCACAGCCTGGACTCTTCAAATGCCTCTGTGATGTCAGAGCTCCTGCCAATGACGCTGTCATGTACGCTCCCTGGGTGTCTTGCGCAGACATGCATAATGTTCATTTTATGGTCGCACACGAGTTGAACATTCAGGGAGTGCAACCTCTTTCTGTTGATGAATCTCCGTGGATTCTGTAGGGTGGCCTTGAGGGCCATGTGTGCGCAGTTGATGGCCCCCTGTACGTTAAGCATCTCCCGCAATGGCTGCGAACCCTGCAGCCCAGGCTTCCTGATGAGTGTGCTCCAGGTTAAATTTGATATACTGCCCAGCCCAGGAATACGGGGCTTCTGTGACCTGCTTGACAGGTTGCACAGCTAATTGAGAGATGCCATAGACATCTCTGCTAGGGGTCTGGACGGAGCCAGTCGTATTGAAGTTCAGAGCAGCTGTCAATTTGACAGCCACCAAGAGTGAGTGCCATGCCCCCCCCCCCCCCCCTTCAAGGTCCTGCAACAGGTGTTGCACTGTCTCTTTTTGGAGGCGGAGACGTCAGCGGTACATGGTGTCCAACATCTGTTCAAATGACACTCGTGCATGGAACTGCCGGGGTCTCGGCTCCTTCCTTCTTTCTCCTCCTCTCTCTCCCCCCCCCCCCCCCCCCCCCCGGAACCTCTGGGTGAATGGCGGCCACCTCTTGCCTCTGGTGGTTGTCTCCTTTTACTCCTGCAAGTGGTAAGGCCTGTGCCTGCAATTCTTCCTCCAGCTCCTCCTCAGCTCCAGCAGCAAGATCCAAATTATTTGACTGTAGGATTTTGGACAGAAGACCAACCTGTAGTTCAGCATTAGAAACAGCTTGTACAGAGTATGAAAATGAAAATTGTTTCAATGTGCAAAGAGACAACATTCATCAAGAAACCGGGTCTAGAGATGATCTATTGCAAAATAAAGACATACAAACACATACTGTTAAAACAAAATTTAGAGTAAATGATAAATGGACATTAGAAGAATATATCAAGTGGGGCTTAGTTAATACAAATTTGACACGGTCTGAACTTTGGCATGGTTGGCTTAAAACACATTTAGAAAAACCAGATGTTGGAGAAACGGAACTGGTGAAATCACCTCCGTTGACTCCTGAAGATATTAAAGATGTTCACTTCATCCATGATAGTAAACAGAATATTGGACATTTAAAGTCCAAAGAAAAGTTAAAACATTCATCATATGTATTTTAGAAATCGAAAAATGACAAACATGACGTCGAAGAAAAGAAAATTGCCATCTGATACTGAAGAATCAGAGGATGTAGATTGTCCAACAGACAAATGAAGTCTACGCCAGGCACCTTCTGGCGACTCGAAAACAGCGGCCGGGAGAATCAAACGCGCAGTTTCTCCGCGAACTACGTGCGCTCGGCAGGGCCTGTAACTGCAAGGCTGTATCCGCTGCGCAGTATACGGAGGACTTAATCCGCGTTGCCTACGTTACGGGCATCGCATCCAACTATATTCGGCAGCGCCTGCTAGAGCAGGGTGGGCTAGATCTACCAAAAATTGTGACACTCGCTGAATCCCTAGAAGTGGCATCCCGTAACCTCGAGGCGTACGCACCTGATCACGCGACATCGTGGGCCTCACGGCCACTACCACCCCAGTACCTAGGAGGGCCACTGATTTATGCTACACAGCGCCCCACCAACGACTCGACTGCTGCGGCTGTTGCAGGCCCAAAGTGCTGCCTGGCAAGGGAGGTGTTCTGCTCTGAGTGCGGAAAGGCCACTACGCGAAAATCTGCAGGACAAAGTCGGCCTCGAAACCAAACAGCGCAGCGTGCGACCCGAGGGAACCGAAAATGCGAACACCATCAGCCGCGTGTGACTCAAGGGAGCCGCCATGTTGGACACCATCGACGACGTGAGTCCAGGGAGCTGCCATCTTGGACGCCGTCGGCCGCATGCGAGACAAGGGAGCCGCCATTTTGGACGCCGGTCGATGATTCTCCAGGACCCACGGTGGCAGCGGTCAAGCTGGACCAGTCTCGTCCGCATCAGCTCGCCAGGTCCATGATGGACATCCAGGTAAACGGCCGCGTGGGAAATTGTTTGTTTGACTGCGGGAGTACGGAGAGCTTCATCCACCCCAATACTGTGCGCCGCTACGCCCTTTCGGTGCGGCCAGTCAAGCAAACCATTTCCTTGGCCTCGAAGTCCCGCTCGGTGGATGTCCTCGGGTATTGTGTGGTAACCCTTACGGTTCGGGGGACCGAGTACGCAAATTTTAAACTCCTGGTGCTGCCACACCTCTGCGCTCCCGTACTCCTAGGGCTCGATTTCATGACCCATCTTAGGAGTGTCACGTTGCAGTACAACGGGCCTCTTCCCCCAATCTCCGTCTGTAACCCACAGTTCCTAGACTGCCCACTACTTGCGGCCTTTCAACCCTCCAAGTCACCCCTCCACCACTATTCGAACACCTCACCCCCGACTGTAAGCCCATTGCCACTAAGAGCAGACGGTACAGTGCGGGGGACAGGACCTTCAATAGGTCCGAGGTCCAGCGGCTCCTGAAGGAAGGGATCATTGAGGCTAGCACCAGCCCTTGGAGAGCGCAGGTGGTAGTGGTCAAAACTGGGGAGAAACACCGGATGGTCATCGATTACAGTCAGACCATCAACCGGTACACGCAGCTGGATGCGTATCCCCTTCCGCGCATATCCGACATGGTCAATCGGATTGCGCAATACCGGGTGTTCTCCACGATTGACCTCAAAATCGGCCTACCACCAGCTCCCCATCCGCCCAGAGGACCGCAAATATACGCCTTTCGAGGCGGATGGCCGCTTCTACCACTTCCTGAGGGTTCCCTTCGGAGTCACCAATGGGGTCTCGGTCTTCCAGCGTGAAATGGACCGAATGGTGGACCAGAACAGGCTGCGGGCCACCTTCCCGTACCTGGATAACATCACCATCTGCGGCCATGATCAGCAGGACCACGACGCCAACCTTAATAAATTCCTCCGTACGGCCGCTCTCCTAAATCTGACCTACAATAAAGGAGAAGTGTGTCTTCTGCACTCACCGCCTCGCCATCCTGGGATATGTGGTGGAGAACGGGGTCATTGGCCCCGATCCTGACCGCATGCGCCCCCTCATGGAACTTCCCCCTCCCACCACTCTTAAAGCTCTGAGATGATGCCTGGGCTTCTTCTCATACTACGCCCACTGGGTCCCTAGTTACGCGGATAAGGCCTGTCCGCTTATCAAATCCACCCTTTTCCCCTGTCGGGAGGCGCCCGCTCGGCCTTCGACCGCATCAAAGCGGACATCGCGAAGGCCACGATGCACGCTGTGGACGAGTCAATCCCCTTCCAGGTGGAGAGTGATGCATCTGACTTCCCCCTGGCCGCCACCCTTAACCAGGCGGGCAGACCCGTAGCCTTCTTCTCACGAACCCTTCAGGGCTCGGAAATTCGACACTCCTCTGTCGAGAAGGAGGCTCAGGCCATCGTCGAAGCAGTGCGACACTGGCGTCACTACCTAGCTGGCCGACGGTTCACCTTGCTCACGGACCAACGTTCGGTGGCTTTCATGTTCAACAACGCGCAGAGGGGCAAGATTAAGAATGATAAGATACTGAGGTGGAGGATTGAGCTCTCCACCTACAATTATGATATCTTATACCGGCCCGGGAAGCTCAATGAGCCTCCGGACGCTCTGTCTCGCGGAACATATGCCAGCACGCAGGTGAACCAACTACAGACTCTTCACAATGACCTGTCACCCGGGGGTCACCAAGCTCTACCATTTTATTAAGGCCCGTAACCTGCCCTATTCTGTTGAGGACGTCCAGTCTATAACCAGACACTGCCCGGTCTGCACAGAGTGTAAGCCGCACTTCTATCGGCCGGACAGGGCACACCTCATAAAAGCCACCCACCCCTTTGAACGCCTCAGCGTCGATTTCAAAGGGCCCCTTCCTTCTTCTGACCGCAACATCTATTTCCTCAACGTTATAGAGGACTACTCCCGATTCCCCTTTGCCATTCCTGCTCGGACATGACCTCAACCACGGTCGTCAAGGCCCTGCACGGCCTCTTCACCCTGTTCGGTTACCCTAACTACATCCACAGTGACCGGGGATCCTCATTCATGAGTGATGAGCTGCGTCAGTACCTGCTCTCTAAGGGCATAGCCTCGAGTAGGACTACCAGCTAGAACCCCAGGGGTAACGGACAGGTAGAGAGGGAGATTTATATAAACGATCTGGAAGAAGGTGTAACTGGGGTGATCAGTAAGTTTGCGGACGACACAAAATTGGCAGGACTTGGATAGTGAGGAGCATTGTCAGAAGCTACAGAAGGATATAGATAGGCTGGAAATTTGGGCAAAGAAATGGCAGATGGAGTTCAATCCTGATAAATGCGAAGTGATGCATTTTGGTAGAAATAATGTAGGGAGGAGCTATACGATAAATGGCAGAACCATAAAGGGTGTAGATACGCAGATGGACCTGGGTGTGCAAGTCCATAGATCCTTGAAGGTGACGTCACAGGTGAAGAAAGTGGTGAAGAAGGCATATGGCATGCTTGCCTTTATAGGGCGGGGCATAGAGTATAAAAGTTGGGGTCTGATGTTGCAGCTGTATAGAACGTTGGTTCGGCCGCATTTGGAATACTGCATCCAGTTCTGGTCGCCACACTACCAGAAGGACGTGGAGGCTTTGGAGAGAGTACAGAGGAGGTTTACCAGGATGTTGCCTGGTATGGAGGTGCTTAGTTATGAGGAGAGATTGGGTAAACTGGGGTTGTTCTCCCTGGAAAGACGGAGGATGAGGGGAGACTTAATAGAGGTGTATAAAATTATGAAAGGCATATAGATAGGGTGAACAGTGGGAAGCTTTTCCCCAGGTCGGTGGTGACGTTCACGAAGGGGCATAGGTTCATGGTGAAGGGGGGGGGGAAGGTTTAACACAGATATCAGAAGGACATATTTTACACAGAGGGTGGTGGGGGCCTGGAATGGGCTGCCAGGCAAGGTGGTGGAGGCGGACACACTGGGAACGTTTAAGACTTATCTAGACAGGCAATTGAAAGGAGTGGGAATGGAGGGATACAAAAGAATGGTCTAGTTTGGACCAGGGAGCGGCACGGGCTTGGAGGGCCGAAGGGCCTGTTCCTGTGCTGTATTGTTCTTTGTTCTTTAACGCGACAGTCGGGAAGGCCGTTTTACTAGCGCTACGGTCTAAAGGCCTTCCAGTCTCCTGCTGGCAAGAAGTCCTCCCCGATGCACTGCATTCAATTAGGTCCCTCCTGTGTACGGCCACCAATGCCACCCCCCATGAGCGGATGTTTGCTTTCCCGAGGAAGTCCTTCTTGGGAATCTCACTACCGTCGTGGCTGGCATACCCAGGCCCTGTTCTGCTCCGGAGGCATGTACGACCCCATAAGTCGGACCCCCTGGTTGCAAAGGTCCAGCTCCTCCACGCCAACCCCCAATATGCCTATGTGGCATACCACGATGGACGGGAGGATACTGTCTCTATCCGGGACCTGGCGCCTGCGGGTGCCCCGGAGCCCACTATGACCCCCCACCCCACATCCCTAGACCCCTCTGTTCAGATAGCACCAGGTCCGCTTACATCTTTGCCCCTTGTACGCAGCTCGCCTGAGTCCCCGGAGTCACCTCGCAGGACCCGACCAGAAGTGACGACGGCGGACTCGAGCGGTTCCACCCTGCCATCGGAAGCAACACCTCAACTGGTACTGCGGCGGTCACAGCGACTGATCAAGCCACCCAACAGGCTGAACCTGTGAAGGGACGACACCTTACCTCAGTTTCATGACTCTTGTGTATATATAGATCTTCATACCTCTGTACATATTGTTCCACCCACCCCCGCCGGACTCTTTTTTAAGAGAGGGGTGAATGTGGTGAAGCACTGTAACTACATGTGTATGCCTGGACACACCCATGCTGCACCTGGCCTGAGACTCCTCCCTTTCCACCAGAGCGAGGTATAAAGGTGATGGTTCCTCCTCCTCGCCTCAGTCTAGGCCAGGTCAGCTACAAGGGTGTGCTCCTGTTCTTTGTGAATAAAAGCGTGTTAATTCACTCACTCACTGGAGTCCTTGTATCGTTATTGATAGTGCATCAGAGGTGAAGAGCCTTCGTTACTGGCAGAGTGTGGAAATATAGAAAACTATAGATTGCAAAGTTTGCTGGAACATTGTATCCGCTCAATTTAGGATTAAAGCTTACTTCACAAACCATCAGCAGTTGAAACCACATATTGTAAAAATAATCCTGCAGCAACTAAGGCTCTGTATTCTTAGCTTCAGGTTTAACCACAATGGGGACATGATAACCAATACCAGACAATAAGCTAATCAGATGAGATTAACAATAAAGACGAAGTATGTAACACAGTGAACTCTGTGAAATCAGAGAAACTATTACACGTGAATTTATGGAATTGTTTACCCGAGTGTTTAAATATGTTGTAATTATTGGTGATTCATGGAGTTGCTGACCTAGCCTTTGTCCAGGCATGCTCCCCTTGTTCACAAGTAAAATAAATTATCTGACAGTACTACTTACTTGTGTATTAGTGTTACTTGGAGTGGAGATTGACAGTATTTTTTGGAGGTTCCACCAAGATCACTTACTACTTGCCAGTGAGTAAACAGACAAGAACACAATGACTCTAAGAACCCTAACTGGCCAGTTATCTGTGACATTTTACTCACTAAAGGGGCCCTTCCTTGGGCGGTGCACAAGTGTAATCTGTTTGTTTCAGCAAGAGTACTGCAATCAGTAAGACTAATTTCAGGGTTGAGTTGAAATTTTTGTAATCACATCCTCTTTCAGCTTGGCAGTAAGAGGCAGATTCCAAAAACCTTATCCCTGAAACAGGCCAGACAGATGGTGGGAGGGGAAAAGGTAAGAAAACACATCAAGTGGTCCCTGTTTCGTGTGATGTAAACGATTACACTTGTGTTATAGGGCAAATAAGAAGGGACATAATCCTAGTTTTATAGAATATTAGTTATCGAATCCTTGTTGGATAGGATCTTAAGTTAAGGACTCACCCTGTGGGGCGTACAATGCAGGTTGAGAATGGATTTGTTTAGTTAAAACATAAGGATTATGATTTGTACACCCCTTTGAGTTCTGTAATTGTCTTCATATTGTGCGCTTGTGGGTTTTTAGAAACATAAGCAAGGAAAGTTGTATTTCAGAAATGCCCAAATTGATCGAGACAAATAGCAATCAGTTGATCAACGACGAGTGACTTGTGTCCGACAATCTCAAACACCCAGACTGAGCCCAAATTAAGAGCCCAAATGGGCAAGCTGAAGTGGGCATAGAGAACCCAGTTGGAACAAGCCTGTGATATCTGAACCAGTTAAATGCGTGTCTGGGTGAGTAAAACGCCAAAAAGGTGACACCAGCCTATTTTATGTTCCATCAGTCGATGACCTGTGAAAATGGGCAAAATGGAAATAGGCTGTTTCCACCAGATGGTACATTTAACCTTGATAGAACAACATACCAAGGAGGAGTGTCTCTTTAAAAAGAGACCCAAAAAATGGTGAAAGGAAAGTGAATTGGTCTGCTTTGAGATTGGAAACAGGAAGCTGTAAAGAGATGCAACAAAGGAGGAAAAACAAACAAAAACAGCAAGTCGAAGGGGAAAGGGGGATGTAGGCCATAAACATATGACCAGACAGAGGGACATAGACCAAGTGCCGTAGACTGTGGATGTAGAAAGACGAGGAAGAACTACAATAGGAATTAGATAACTCTCACCACCTTATCAACCGGTGCAAGACTTGGCACCACACGTAAACACTAATGATCAGGGTCAGTTAAACAACCCCCAGGCAGGTAATGGTGCAGGAGTGGGAGCACCAGCTGATAACACTGGGTCCCAAACAGCAGAAAGGCAGGCCCAATCACAGGAAATAGAAGATCGAGGAGGTACAGGGGGCTGGAGGAAGTGGCCCACCACAATTACAAGCCATGGCACTTAACCATGACCAACATGGAATGTTTCTTCTCCGATACTTCCCAAACCCCCAGGGTGGAGCCCCAATAGCAGTTCACTGACACTGCACCCTGTGTGAATTAAAAACCATGATAACCACCCAGACCATAGATTACAGCTAGACATTGCACTGGTTGAACTGCGGACCTTAGTTCTGAGCCACGAGTCCAGTATCATGGATATGGAAATTTTGCTAAAGGGATAGTTAAAGGTACCTGGGTGGTGGGCTCTTGATGCACAATTCGATGGTTTCAGAGTGCACTGCCAACGTAATGACACAGGCCCCACCATTAGACTTGTGCCTAATTTTGGAATGACTGTAGGCAGGGTTTGGTAACTGCCTTCCCTAAAAAGAAAAATGGGGCAAAAATAGTGGAAACCACACAGAAAAAGGATGAGGATGCAGAAAGTTATGTAGAAAAAAAAAATGGGAAAAACCATGAACTAATATTCAGAAATGACTAAAGAACAATATGAGGCGGTAATGGTCAACACTGTAGTGAATGGCCTTGGACCAGAACTTAGGGACCCGCTGAAGTTAGTGCGCCTTGGGTGGTGCCAGAAAACCCTCCCAGAACGGTTATCCATCCTTAAGGACTTAAAAGAAAAAGGAATAGGAAGGGAAAAACATTCTCCTGGGGCAGGCCACGAAGCCTGTGATAGCCTTCCAGCAACCAACTCCACATCCCCAGAATTCATAATACCCCCAATATTTAAAACAAGAGGAAGGGGCATGGAAACAGGAGAGGATTCAGAGGTAGAAACCAAGGATGTGAGTCAGGAAGAACAGAATACTAGCAGAGGAAGTTGTTATAATTGTGGTCAGGTGAGACATGGATTAAAAATTGTCCATCGTGCCAACAATTTCAGCAAAACAGGTGGGGGCCATGGTCATGATAATACATAAACACAGGTTCACACCAGACCGAGCAAATTTTACTGTCGAAATCCATGGGAACCACAAAATGGTAGCCAGAACCCATATGGCTAACAACCAAATTACCCATACATACACCTCATGCCCAGCCACAGTCATAAAACTGTCCATTGCATCAACCAACATAGTGGATGAGCCCATGATAATAATGAATGCGGATAGAAGAGATTTTCCACTTTTAGTAGACACAGGAACCACCTTTCAGTTTTAATGAAGAATTATGCAGATGAACTTCCATGTTCAACTGCCCACGTCTTGGTAGCAAGGTCTGTCAGGGACTTCACGGACAATGCCATTTGCAGAACTGCTGGATGTGCAAATTGATGGGTTCAAAGATAGAAACACGTTTCTATTATCCAAGGATGTCTCCTTAAATTTATGCAGAAGGTATTTGTGTAAAATGAATGCTATTATTTGCTCCAAAAAGGGAATTGAAGTTCAAGTGCCAACGGACAGATGTGGCATGTACCCATCACAAGTTAAATCAGATCCAACCCTACACGCATGGCAGAACTGAATGTGGCCCTGGCATAAAATTAGCAGACACCAGAGGCTCGCTCCAATTTCTCTCAAGAGCAATCTCAGAGCGAGTATCAGAAGGATTTACACTGGCACATAAATTCATTGTATGGCCTTATGACAGGACGAGAACAGACTGGGAAAAGCGAACACATCACAAGCCATTTTTGCAACTGAAGTACTTGAAAATCTGAAGAATTCTCACAGGCCCTCGGTATAGCAGCCGCTGTTCTCCTACCCACACAGGCACAAGAGTTGTTCAAGGTAACAAACAGTAAGTCCCTCTGTGCTTTAGCAGTTTCGCAGGAATATACACTTCAAGATTTAGGACCAGTGGTCAGAAGAATGGAAGAATTGGCAATAGAGATGGAGTGGCAAATGCATAAGTGCACTCTGGTGCAATATGTAAAAGGACGGGTAGAGTGATATTGCAAATAGTGGTACACTGATGGAATATTCAAACAATGAATAATGGAGACAGGTGCCTTTCTACTTCAAAAGGAATTAGAGGAACGCCTAAGCCAAGTCCCCGCACAATTGTGGTCCAGTCACCCCAACCAGGTTGGATGAATGTTAATGGCGCAACCCTATCAAGTCACCCTCAATCCTACAATGCCACTCCCAAAAGCAGCACAGTATCCCCTTGCCCAAGCGGCAACCCAGGGAATTGTGCCAGTGATCAAGTCTCTACTAGACCAGAGTGTTATAATACCAACAAGTCCTTGCAACACACCCCATCCCCCGGTCTAAAAAGCCAATGGTGACAAATGGCAGTTTGTGCAGGATCTTTAAGCAGTAAATAAGTCCGTCTTTCCCATCTACCCAGTCGTGCCAAATCCAGCAACCATTCTTACAAATACTCCTGCTCTAGTCATTGACCCTTCAGTACTTTTCGCTATCCTGAGATATGTGGACTCAGTTCCTTTTTGTTTTCACATATAAGGGACTCAATACACATGGACAAGACTCCCACAGGGATATACCGAAAGCCCAATAATTTTCTCCAAATGTCACTGTTGTGGGAGATTTACCACTGGAGTCAGACTGGAGGTTCAATAATAGTTTTCTTTCAGACACGAAGCTTCGGGGAGAAAGCACTGGTACTCCGCAGTACTTGGCAGCTACCTTCTCAATTACACAATGGTAGTTCATCATTTTTATACCTTTCAGACAATAGGTAGTCCAGACATTAGCTGTTTAACACATCATTATAAGTTGAGTAGACAGATCATGGTGATCGATAAACACATCATTACAATCAGACAGGTACAGACATGGGCATTTAACATCGCATTGTTCATAGAATGGATACATTTCCACTATCAATGACTGGTTTCGATCTATACAGGCAGTCCCCGGGTTACGAACGAGTTCCATTTTTAAGTCTGTCTGTAAGTCGAATTTGTATGCAAATCGGAACAGTTACGTACGGTTCACATCTAGCGTCAATTAGTCAAATATTTGTCTTAGTATATAGTATATATTTTACCTAAAACATCTTAAATATAATAATAATAAATGGAAATGGCAAAACTTGGATTATTTTTATATTTATACATGTGTGTGTGTGTGTGTGTGTGTGTGTGTGTGTGTGAGAGAGAGAGAGAGAGAGAGAGAGAGAGTGTAGGTATAAAAAAAAGTAATTTCTTAAAGTAAACATCAAGGGAGGCTTGAACAGAGCTTTTCTTTTTCTCATTATAAATGGCCTTGCAGCAGCTGAGGCCGTCAGTAACTATCCGGTAAACTTTGGTGAACCTCTCTGCATTAGGATCTTGCTCCTTTAACTTTGCCATCCCTGCTTCAATGAGACGAAAGGCTTCAGCTAACTACTTCGTCAAAAACATCTTGGGTTCGGGGGTTTCTAAGTCCCGGCCTCCTTCCTCAAATGTATCATCTGCTGCTCCAGCTCCATAAGGTCCTCATTGGTCAGTTGTTTGGCATGGGATTCAAGCAAGTCTAAGACATCGTCTTCATTGATGTCTAACTGCAGTTGATTATTACCAATATCAACCACAGCTTGCCTGGCTTCGGCGATATCCTCAGCTGTAAACCCTTTAAAACAATGTGCGAATTGGGGGCACAATTTGTTCCACACTCCTTTCATGTTGGTTGTCTTCACTTCCTCCCAAGAATCTGCAATATTTTTGATGCCATCGTAGATGTTGTAATTCCTCCAGAACTCCTTTAAGGTCACTGCATCATCTTGGGTAGCCCTGACTGCTTGTGAGAAGGTCCGGCGTAAATAATAAGCCTTAAAGGAGGCTATGACCCCCTGATCCATTGGCTGAAGTAGTGATGTGGTGTTGGGTGGTAAAAAGACGACCTTTACATGGAGGTGAAAGTCATCTAAAGTGCTTGGATGTCAGGGGGCGTTGTCAAGCACAAGGAGAATTTTGAAAGGAATCTTCTTGGCCAAGCAATAACATTCAGCAGCAGGAACAAAATAGTTCAGGAACCAATCTTCGAAGAGACCTTTTGTTACCCAAGCCTTTGTGTTTGACTTCCAAATAACGGGAAGAGATGCCTTGATGATTCGGCTAAGTGCCCTCGGATTTAGGGCGCGATACACAAGCATAGGCGTAAGCTTGCAATCCCCGGATGCGTTACCATCAAGCAATAGCGTTAGCCTATCCTGAATGCCTTATGCCCTGGAGCAGTTTTTTCCTCTTTTGAAATGTATGTCCTTTCAGGCATTTGTTCCCCCCCAAAATAAGCCAGTCTTGTCTACATTAAATATTTGCTCAGGCACATAACCTCCCTCCTCAATAATTTTTTCCAATATTTCAGGAAACTCTCTCGCAGCACTTACATCGGCACTCACTGCTTCACCTTGCACTTTAACATTGTGTAAATTTACCCTCCCTCTGAAACGCTTGAACCAACCCCTACTCGCAACAAATTCTTCATCACAAGCATCTTCACTTGCTGCACGTGCAGCTTTTAAATCACTGAAAAGGCATCGAACCTTTTCTTGCATAAGCCAAGGCTAAGAGGAATATTACGCTGATTTTGATCCTCTAACCAAATTACCAATAGCCTTTCCATTTCGATAATTAAACCACTGCGTTGCTTAGTGATAATTGTCGCTTTCATCAGGACAGAGCCTTTGACATGCTCCATTACTCTCCTTGTCCTTCATAATTGTCCCCATCGTTGACCGACTGTAGCCTAACGCTTTTCCAATGTTCGTTGGCGTTTCACCTCTCTCCGATCGCTTTATTATTTCCACTTTCATTTCAATTGTGATCGTTTTCCTTTTCTTCGATGCATCACCATCACTTGCATCAGATTTACGCTTTGGAGCCATGATTACGAGGGTAAACACATGAAAAATTCAAGTCAAAACAACGCACACAACTGTGTTTACGCGATCTGACTTAAAATGGCGACGACGGCGTGGCGTAGTTCTCCCTCGGGCCGACAAACCGCTGAAAACGCGGTGTTTTGAGCATTGCACAATGTAGTCCGCCCATTCGTTAGTACGAACCATTGTATGTAACTCTATTTTTAAAAATAATAGGCTTTACGGAGGTCGGTACGTAAGTACAGGCATTCGTAAGTCGGGCGTTTGTAACCCAGGGACTGCCTGTACATTGTGATTGGTGTTGTTGCATTTATGTATTTATGTTCCCATCTATGGCTGATCTTATTATCAGACCCTTTGTTCTGGGTCTGCCCTTATCTTAAAGTGCCTCAAACTCTGACTAGCTTCCTGCAGCACTTCAGTTCCTGCATGTTTTGACTTTAAGTAACTGTCTGTGCTAAAAGCCAGTGCCTGTTTAATGTCCCTTCCCAGGTAACCATTTCTTTAATTTCCCCACTACATCACTCTCAATTACGGAAACTGACCAAGGTCTGGTCTAATGATATTTGTAGAGGAACCCCAGGGACCACACTAGGAATGGTGTTGGGGAATCCCAGTAATATGGAGGTAAGGTCAGATTGAGACTTTCTGAACCAGAAAAGAGAGGGGGGGGGTGGATTGTGGTGAGGAGATAAAGGTACGAATCTCAGACATACCGGCAAAGATGCGACAAGGGAGGCGACCTTGACCATCTGGAAGACTGGCCAGAGAAGGAAGGAAGCTGCCATCCAGAATCATGTTCATGATAACGGACCAGAGGGACTCAGAATCGGACCTGCAGTTTAACCAAACCATCCTTGAAGGTAGTCCACTTGAATCTGGGGTATCCTTTTTCATGTGGGTAATTTCAGGGTTAATAGTATTAATAAACTTATTGAACCTTGTTTGTCCTTTATCCATCTTGCAAATGAGGGCACCAAAAACTTAAGTAAACTGGTCAAAAGTATGAGGTTTTACAGGTACAAGGGTTTAGGTTTTTGCAGATGCACCAGCCTTCCTGCTCCGAAGTCAGCTTTTTCCATTGCTTAGTCAATTCCTTGACACTATTGTCATAACTTCCTCTTTTATTCACATGGCTTCCTCCCCCTTATGGGAGTGATAGGTTTTCACCCAATGTTCTTCTTTGCTACAGTTATGTCACCTTCCTGGTCATCTGAGTTTCCTCTCCATTCTCCTGTCCTTACCATGTGGTCTGTTCTCACATTCATTGTCATGTCTCGTTCCAAACGGCTAATATAGGTGACAAGTTGTGTACAAGTTGTCCCTTCTTCCCAGTCTGGTTATTAACCTTTAATGTTTTGGCCAATTCACTTTTTAATCTTGCCACAAAAGCTGATTTCATGCTCCCATCAGTTTTTGCAGCTGTTACTTCCCGAATGCTCACGCATATTTTTCTAAATCTTTCCTCGTATTCACTTGCCTTCTGTTGACATGTTGCTATCTTTCCCCAAATCGGTCTTACTTGGAGTATATGTCATACACCAAAGTCAAATTTGATTCCATGCTATGTCCAAATTCTAGCCATTTCTCAAACCATTTGCTGTTGCAGAACTCAATTGTCACTTTTCTAAGGGGTACTATATACACACACGATACATTCAGCATCCCATGGGTGCAACCCACAAAATCCTTTTCAATCTTTAAGGCATCCCATGTTTTTGCTCCACTTTAGTATTTTCTTTGGTCCATTTATCCATCTTTTCTGGTTCTGGACTATAGTCAACCACTTGTTTGCAATGGTGGGTCTTGTGGTTTTTCCATCTCCATCTTCCACCTCCTGTCTTAGTCTTATGACTAGGTTTGATATTGTCTACAAATTAATTGTCCTTCAGAGACACCATATTTATGTTCTATTTCTATTTGTAGATCTAGTAACTTCAATTGTTGTTCAGAAGGTCATCAATGTCTGACTGCATTTTGGGTTCAGTTACCTGTGGAGGGGCCATACCACCTTTATGGTGGTAGGTACCTTTTCCTTGTTGCCTGCCATAATGGGCGATTAGGACATCAATACTTTACTGCAAGGAGGGACTGATAGGCTTATTTAAGCAAGCCTTTTCTGGGGGTGCACACCAGTATAGGTCCCAAGCAGTTCGCAAATTCTTTTAAAGATCTTGCCCAGTCTGCCAAACTCAGGTCTCGTGTTAAAAGGTTGGCCTTTTATATCGTTGACCCTCATTACAGCTGCAAATCCTGCCCAACTATGCCAAATTATGGAATACAGACTTCTAAAGTGCCAGGGTTTGGCAGTATAATTGCTTCTTTATTCATCTCAACACATTAACCATTCCAGTTTCTACACAACTGGGTAGGCATGGGTTTCCTCCGGGTGCTCCGGTTTCCTCCCACAGTCCAAAGATGTGCAGGTTAGGTTGATTGGCTATGCTAAAAAATTGCCCTTAGTGTCCTGGGATGCGTAGGTTAGAGGGATTAGTGGATAAATATCTAGGGATATGGGGGTAGGGCCTGAGTGGGATTGTGGTCGGTGCAGATTCGATGGGCCGAATGGCCTCTGTGTGCTGTAGGGCTTCTAAGATTTCTAAGACAACTGGATCAGTCTCTGCTGGGCATGTTCCACTGTTCTCCTCATGACCCTCACTACTAATTGGCTCTCATTTGCAAGTGTCGTGCATCCAAGTTTAGGTCAGTTTGTTAGCAGAACATTTCTGAACTCTCCATTAACTCCTGCATTCCCACAGATTTGAGTAGACCTATAAAGGGAAACCAATGTGGTCTAAAACTCCTTAGGTCTATGTGGATACTGGAACATATGCTGAGAAATTGGATAAGAGTCACTAGCTGGGCTTGCATTTATTACCCATCCCCAATTTCCTTTGAAGGGCTAATTAAGGGTCAACCACATTGCTGTGGATTTGGAGTCACTGTAGGCCAGTTTTGTGATTATTAGTCTTAATTGCAGATTTTTATTGATATCCACTCCACTTGGTCATATTCTATGTCACGTGAGTTTGAGTTAATCAAAGAGTGAAATATGTAGACAGAGGAAGGCATAAAAACTTGGAATTTAGAATGGGAGGCTCCAACAAGCAGCTGCATCATAACAGAAGGCTTGGGTAAATGGGCAATTGCCAACAGTTAATGAGTCTCACTGGGTGAAGTAAAGAGACTTTACTTCAAGAAAATTAGCTCCATTCAATTTGCTGGAGTGCTACATCCATAAAAATATTGGATATCATAAACTCCAATTTGTCAAAGTTTGCATTCAAACTGGATAGGCTCATCACCTCCTAATCAAACCACTCCTAATCTCTCCAGAGAGAAGGCTAAAAAAGTTCAGTTCTGAATAGCAAATTTTGAACATAGAAACAGATTAGAACCAGCTAGTTTCCGAAGTAAAAAACAGCCCAATTAATCAATATTCCTAGTCAAAAGTGACAATGGCTGAGCCAGATCCAAAAACCTCAAAACATCTTCACTTTAATGAAGTCAGAAGACCAATGTACCTTGATAAAACACCAAACAGAAACTGACTACTGACCTGCAGTCCAGTTTGTTTCAAAACAGCAATTTATTGTCCTTAAATTTGACCACACAATTCCTCCCCTCCCAAATGCTTTCTTGCCCTTCAGACTTTCAAAATTTCAGATACCAGAGCATTCAGATTAGAACTCTGCATTCTTTTGATCATCTTTGTTATACTCAACTTAAATTTAAGTTGAAACATTTGTAAAGTTGATTTATTAGTCACAAGGCAGGCTTACATTAACACTACAATGAAGCTACTGTGAAAATCCCCCAGTCACCACATTCCAGCATCGGTTTGGATATACTGCAGGAGAATTTAGCATGGCCAATGCACCTAACCAGCATGTCTTTCAGACTGTGGGAGGAAACCTACACAGAGACAGGGAGAATATGCAAACTCCCCACAGTGACCCAGATCTAACAAGTGACAAACTGAGTGCAAAATAATAGCCTAGTTAACTCAAATAATTGGTTCTCAATGCCTCTATAATTTTGGTCTCATTAAAGGTCTTCTAAACTTTCCTTGATAAGCCATTAGAAAATGGATATTCGCCACATTATTTGATAGAAAGCCAGTTAACTGCTTTACAACTGGAAGAAAATGGTGGATTTAATCCATTAAATAAAACCAGCGCGTGAACAAAACGGTTGGAACTCGAGTTTAAATTCACCACAGGAACCTCTCACTACACACCAGCTTAAATTAATGCGTCACAAAGACAGTGAGTCGATGTGCATTATAAGCTGCAGCTACGGACTTATTTCGCAGGGCACATCCAACGTTATATTACTTCTATACCCGCGTCTAACCTATTTATAGCCACCCGCGTCTTCCAATGTCCTGTCTGCACGTGGCCTATTTCCCCGGCGCCCGGTAACCATGGTAACACTTCAACATGGCGGCCCAGCAACTGACCTGGCGTGATTCCGGGCGGGGTGACGTCAGTCGATCGGTCAGGCGGAGGAAGAAAAAAGTCACATGTCCCCATGACGTCGGAGGAGTCGGCTTCATGTGTTGCTGAGTAGGTGGTCACTGTCCAGAAATAAGGCGCGTTCTGCGTTTGGAAGGCAAAGCCGGTTCCCGGCGGTGGGGGGGTTAGTGAATGGGGGATATCTGTTTAAAGCTGGAAATCTGTAGCTCTTCTAAGCATTTAGCGTGTAAATCAAAAAGTTAACACATCAAGTCACTATTTCTGTGACATTTAATTAAGTTGAGCAAATTAGTGCAGTTTAGTTTTTGAGGTGAGAGGTTTTTGAGGTGAAAGAGGTGAATAGTTTGTATATAACCTACAAACTAATAAAAAAAACCTCTAACTAGCAATGTAGAACAAAGGCTAATTTCTTATTTTTAAACAAAATGGATGTATAACAAGACATCCTGATTCACCAGACTAATAAGTCAAAGATGACTTGATTTAGTTTATATATCCACCAATGTTTTAGAGATAAATGAAAAATGTTTACCAAACAAAAGGTTGAGTTCTCTATTTCCAGAATCTTTCACTCTCTCTCTAAAATCCAATATAAAAACGCAAGAGAGGATAATTGATATTGAGGCAATTATACAGATGTGCTTACTTTTTCGAGGAGATAATTTACTGTTATTATAATGAGAGCTTTTATTGGGCTGTAGTTCAGGTAGTCAGTTCCTGTTATCTTGTCCAGGTGGATTGAACTCCATCTCCATTCACAATTACAAGTTGAGTTGTTTTGAGAATTGTTTTTTGGATTTTGTTACAATCCAATTTCACTTTAGCCAAGGAAGACTAGTCAATCAAGCTGTTTGATTCTCTGAAACCAACTATTCCCTGTCCCTTTATAAAAACAAAAAGGTGGCTGAAAAAATTCTTCATAAAAATAAATAATTAAATCATAAAATCTGTACAGTGCTGAAGGAGACCATTCAATCCGTTGCATCTCCACTGACTATGATGGAGCATCTTACCGAGGCCCACATCTTGGGGACATTAAGGAGCAATTTAAACATAGCCAATCCACCTAACCTGCACATCTTCAGACTGTTTGAGGAAACCAGACCACCTAGAGGAAACCCACGCAGACACTGGGAGATGTGCACACTCCTCAGACAAATGTTGGAATTGAACCTGGGTTTCTGGTGCTGAGGCAGCAGTGCTTACCATTGCGCTGCCAATAGAGCTTGATACAGTGACATTCCTTGAGATCAATGGTTAAGGATGTTCAGCCTATCAATAGTGCTAGCAATTGGCATCTACTTAGCAATAACCTGCACAGGGGTTTGCCAAGACCACTCAATTCCTGACTTCTTCACAGTTGTTCTCCTAACATTGACAAGAGAACTGAATTAGAGGTGAAATAACTGCCCTTGACATCAAGACAGCTTTTGAGTGGGCGTGGCATTAAGGAGCCCCAGCAAAACTACAATTAGTGGGGGTGTGGTGGCAGAATCTTCTGATAGTTCAGGTCATTTTGAGTGTAAAAGATGATTGTGGTGGTTGGAGGTTAAACATTGCAACTCCAGGACATCACTGCAAGAGTTCCTCAAGGCAGTGTCCTGGGCCCAATCATCTTCAGCTGCTTCATCAATTACCTTCTTTCTATCATAAAGGTGACCTCCCTCTTATCATAAGGATAAAAGTGGGGATATTCATTGATAAAAGTGGAATGTTCAGTACCATTCGTGACACTCATTGAAGCAGTCCAAGTGCAGCAAGACCTGAACAATATCCAGGCTTGGGCTGACATGACAAAATAACACCAGGCAATGGTCATCCACAGCAAGAGAATCTAGCCATTGCTCCTTGACATTCAGTGGCATTTAGCATCACTATGTCCCCCACCATCAATATTGACCCAAAATTGAACTGGCTTAACCATATAAATATATGGCTGCATGATTAGGAATACTAAAGTGACAAACTCGCCTGACTCCCCAAAGTCTGCCCACCATCTGCAAGCAAAAGTCTGCAGTGTGGTAGAATCCTCTACACTTGCCTGGATGGGTGCAGTTCCAATAACAACTCAATACCATCCAGAATAAACCCCACTTGATTGGCACCTCATTCACAAGTATTCACTCTCTCCACTGCTGGTGCACAGTGACAGCAATGTGTACCATTTACACTAGTTGCAGGAACTCGAGGTTCCTTAAATAACACCTTCCGAACCCATGACTGCAATCATCCAGAAGGACAAGAACAGCAAACCTTTGGGAACATCACCTAGATGTTCCTCTCAAAGTCACTCACCATCCTGACTTGGAAATGTATCACCATTCCTTCAATCTCACTGGGTCAAGATCCTGCCTAATAACATATGGGTGGACCTACACGAGTGCAGTGGTTCATAAAAGCAATTTGCCACTTTCTTGAGGCCAATTAGGGATGGGTCCTGCAGGTGTTCATCTGCTATCCCTCCAGCTACTTCCTGGTCCATTTTCATCCGACAGTGATGGGGCTCACCTTCAGCTATCATGCCTTCTGCCAAATTAGCCCTGTGTCCCTAACTATCCTAATTGATTTGTCTTTGAGCAGCAACATTGTTTTCCAGGTGGGATGTCACGTATCAGACACTTGGCTTCAGTCTCTTGGTGTTCAGTAACTCCACCATGGTGTGTTGGGTATGGATAATCAATCTTCTTGACATCACAACCAGTTTGCATGCTCTTGCTGCCCACACAGCATAGTCAACAGTGGCAACACATCAATGGAGTTCCCTTGACCACTGGGGAATCCTGGGTAGAGTAATATGCCTCTGGTCTCAATGGCAGTATAGGATCTTTCATTGATACAGTAAATGTGGAAGGGTTTTGACATGTCTGGGAGTTTAAGAACTGGTGCTGCCATTAATCCACCTTCAATTTTGAATACAGCTCTTGCTCGAGATCCCACTCCACTGATCCCATTCCTGGTTTTCCACCCTTTAGTAATCATTCGATAAGTTCAGCTAAGGTTGTGAACTGAGGCATAATGTTTCATCAATAATGGAACAAACCCATTATTAACCTCACTCCTCGTACTGTTGTAGGTGGTGGCACGATAGCGATTGCTATTTTGCAATTGGTGGGAAGTGTCTTACTTCCCTGCCTTGTCGTGCCCTATGTATCACACTTGGATCTGGCCAATTGTGCCTTTATTTTAGGTTGCTCTTAAAGCTGCTTTTCTCAAGTTCGTAAGATTGCTGTTATGGCTCCCAGGTGCTGTCTGTAGCCAAGGCTTTCAGGATGTCACAAGATAGTGCTATTATACGGGGTTAGGTCACTCTTCTTTAAATCTTTACTCTACTCTAAGTCAGTGATAGATTAGAGGGCTATTGTGAAATCCCTGGGAAGCCTGGTCCAAGTATGCTGTTTGCCCTTTGAGGTAAAGGCAAACTTTTCCTGAGACTTCGTCAAGTGGGATTCCCATTCACAACATTCAGTACAATAAAGGTCCAATGTTCTGGACTTAAACCATTGAAAATTCTGGCAGGTCTAATTGGGTGTTCTCTCGGTGTTAGTTTGAGGGATATATCATCTATTGTCAACCGATAACTCCCATCAGGCTTTTTAACTGGCCACATTGGGAATGAGTGACCGACACTGCTTGATGTAAAATTTCCTGTTTTACCAATGCCATTATTATATACTCAATTGCCTGCAAGGCCTCCAGTTTTCAGGTATTGTCTGTGGGGGTGGGTGCAGCAGCCCAAGATCTTTTATTGGTTTAAAATTAATTAGCCCGTAGTCCTGCTTACTCTTAGCCCAGACTCCTAATATGGCTTGGCATATTAATCCGAACATGCTGCAAGGCTGTGAAGCCACATATCAAAGCTATGTTCTTTTATTGGGGCTCACCCTCTTCTACCCTTTATGCCCTCAGGTGGACATGTCAGTGTTGGACTGGGGTGGGTATAGTAAGAAGTTTCACAACACCAGGTTAAAAGTCCAACAGGTTTATTTGGAATCACGAGCTTTCGGAGCACTGCTCCTTTATCAGGTGAGTTACCCACCTTTGCATGTCCAGCTTATTTGTCTATTTCTTGCATCAACCACTTCATTGAGTTCCCACTTCATTGAGTAGGTGCATTCCTGGTATTGTAACCTCCAAGTTTGGACACGTAGAACTTGGTTGGTACCAGGATGCTTTCTACCTTGAGTACCTGTGTTTCATTTTGATATGAAACTGCCCCCTGATCCCCTGAATTTCAATGTCGGGTAGTGGGTAAGTTGAGATTGGTGTTATGGGCACACATGCCACCATATCTATTAAACATGCTGCATCATTGGCCCACTAATAATGATGCATTTATTCAGGTATGGAGATCCGGTCCAAGTCTGGGGGCTGCTGCAACTTGTTGCTTTCCTGTCAGCTGCTCGATTTAATATCCAGCAGCTGTTCATTCTTCAACTTTGTAACATCTGTGGCTGTCTTTTCTACCTTTTTTCTTTCTCTTCACTGGGGTCCCTTTCCTGGCCTAGTAGTGCAATAGTTGCAGGAATATATTCTAGCTTTATGGGAGTGGCCTTAACTGCCCCAGTCAGCACATACAGGGGAGGGGTATATCAATCCTCAAACTATATGCCTCCCATCTAGGGATCCCAATCAGCATTGCTCTCTAACTGGTGCACCTGGTCAGCCAACTAATGGTGGCAGGGCAGTACCTTCCATCTGGACATGACAGCTGCCATACTGACTTACTCAATTTGGATAGCTCCATGTTGGCTCTAAAAATCAAACCCAGGTTTTATCCTTCTCCACCACTTCCTCCTAACTAGCAGGTAGCTGGTGGGGTTCCCAATGAGATTTCATCATTCCATCAGTTTTTATCCCTGTTTGCCAGATGGTATGTAAGAGACACTTCCTGTCGCCATTCAAGCTCTCTTGTCTTTGGCCCTTTCTGGGTAGGATTAAAACAATCTACTGAGGTTTGTTTTCAGTCCAGTGCTACTTGGTGCAAAAAGGTCTCATCCCCAACAACTATCGGGTCAAGTTCATCACTACAGTCTACCCTTAAGAGAACCATTTTCAGGTCAATGTGACTTAGAATATGTCCATACAACTTACAATATACTTTTGATGTCTGACAGCACCTCTCTCGCACTAAACAACCTACCACCGTGTGTTGACTGATCAGATCTTAGTTCAGGAACGGGGAAATGGGAGTTCTGAACTGGACTAGTGTTTGGATTTGATTTAGTATTGTCACATGTATTGGCATACAGTGAAAAGTATTGTTTCTTGCGCACTATAAAAATAAAGCATACCATTCCCAGAGAAGGAAAAGAGTGCAGAAAGTAGTGTTAGTCATAGCTAGGGTGTAGGGGGTTCTGCTACAAGAGTCTGCATTCCCATGGCTTATTCCTAGCCTGTAGGACACCGAGTGTTTCAGGGCACTCCTACCCTTGGTTCTGTACTTGGGAATTATTAGCAGAGTGTGAGTAAAAAGGCAGGCAAAGCTTCTGATACAATGTCAAAAATAGGGTTGATTTTTGTACAAGTGGAAGTCACCAAACTTAGATTACAATAATACAAATTGGGTGAGGGGGAAAGAAGGGAACATGCAAATACAATATACCATAAACCAAAAGAAAACCCCACCAACCTCCCACTTCACACTCCTGACTGACAAGATTGGGGCTTGGGCTGTCAGGATCTATGCTCGCCACTGATCCAGCAAATCTGGGAGGCTAGAATTGATTCTGTCATGACTAACCTTTTGAAGCACTTCATAATGGGATGTCAGAGCTACTGGACGATAGTCATTAAGGCATGCTGGCTTTTCTTCGGTACCAAGATGATCATCTTCTTGAAGCAGCTAGGGACCTCATTGTAAAGAGGTTGAAGATGTCTGCGAATACCCCCGCCAGCTGATCCATGCAGGATCTGAGTGTGCGTCTGGGTACCCGTGCGGGCCAGTCGCTTTCTGTGGATTAACCTTAGAAGGCTGCTCTGACATCTGCAATGGTGACCTCAGATACAGGTTTATCCAAGGCTTCCGGAGTGGAGGGTGTGCTCTCGCTGACCTCTTGGAATGCATTGAGCTCATCAATGGAGGGGTGCATTGATGCTGGCGATTTTACATGTCTTCATCTGGTAGCCTATTGTGTCCTGCAGACTTTGCCAGAGTTGGCAGGGGTCCATCTGGCTAGCCAGGGACTCTGGCTTGGTCCGGTACTGTCTTTTGGCATCTTTGATGGATCTCCTTAAATCGTATCTGGCTTTCTTGTATAAGCCAGGGTCACCTGACTTGAACGCCTCAATCCTAGACTTCAGCAAGCAGTGGATATCCTTGTTCATCCATGGTTTCTGGTTGGGAAACACGTGGATTTGCTTCATGGCACACAGTCTTACTAATGAAGTCAGGTTACTGTGTGGCATACTCATAGAGGAGTCATAGAGGTTTACAGCATGGAAACAGGCCCTTCAGCCCAACTTATCCATGCCGCTCCTTTTTTTTTAAAACCCCTAAGCTAATCCTAATTGCCCGCATTTGGCCCATATCCCTCTATACCCATCGTACCCATGTAACTATCTAAATGCTTTTTGAAAGATAAAATTGTACCTGCCTCTACTACTATCTCTGGCAGCTTGTTCCAGACACTCACCACCCTCTGTGTGAAAACATTGCCCCTCTGGACACTTTTTTGTATCTCTCACCTTAAACCTATGCCCTCTAGTTTTAGACTCCCCTACCTTTGGGAAAAGATAGTGACTATCTACCTTGTCTATGCCCCTCATTATTTTATAGACCTCTATAAGGTCACCCCTCAGCCTCCTACCCTCCAAGGAAAAAAGTCCCAGTCTATTCAGCCTCTCCTTATAACTCAATCCATCAAGTCCCAGTAGCATCCTAGTAAATCTTTTCTGCAGTCGTTCTGGTTTCATAATATCCTTTCTATAATAGGGTGACCAGAATTGTACACAGTATTCCAAGTGTGGCCTTACCAATGTCTTGTACAACTTTAACAAGACGTCCCAACTCCTGTATTCAATGTTCTGACCGATGAAACCAAGCATGCCGAATGCCGCCTTCACCACTCTGTCCACCTGTGACTCCACTTTCAAAGAGCTATGAACATGTATCCCTAGATCTCTTTGTTTTGTAACTCTCCCCAATGCCCTACCATTAACTGAGTAAGTCCTGCCCTGGTTCAATCTACCATAATGCATCACCACGCATTTGTCTAAATTAAACTCCATCTATCATTCGTCAGCCCACTGGCCCAATTGATCAAGATCCCGTTGCAATTGGAGATAACTTTCTTCACTGTCCACTATGCCACCAATCTTGGTGTCATCTGCAAACTTACTAACCATGCCCCCTATATTCTCATCCAAATCATTAATATAAATGACAAATAACAGTGGGCCCAGCACTGATCCCTAAGGCACACTGGTGGTCACAGGCCTCCAGTTTGAAAAACAACTCTCTACAACCACCCTCTGGCTTCTGTCAAGAAGCCAATTTTGTATCCATTTAGGTACCTCACCCTGGATCCCGTGAGATTTAACTGTATGCAACAACCTACCATGCGGTACCTTGTCAAAGGCCTTGCTAAAGTTCATGTAGACTACATCAACTGCACTGCCCTCATCTACCTTCTTGGTTACCCCTTCAAAAAACTCAATTAAATTTGTGAGACATGATTTTCCACTCTCAAAGCCATGCTGACTGTCCCTAATCAGTCCTTGCATCTCTAAATGCCTGTAGATCCTGTCGCTCAAAATACCTCGTTCAGGCTGGTTGCAGAGTTTTAAAATACTGACCAGTTCATTGACTCTAAGGAATCCCTAGGAGATCATCCAATTCCTCAGACCAACATTGCACGATTTTCTTTGGATTCTCCTGTCGTGGGGAAAATCAGAGATGGATACCTGACACACAAAATGGTTGCCTGGCACATAAAATGGTTACCTGAGAAAGAGACATTAAGCAGGAGCTGGCTTTTAGCACAGACAGCTACTTAAAATTAAAACATGCAGCACAGACAGTTATTTAAAGTTAAACATGCAGGAATCAGATACTGCAGGAAGCCAGTCAGAGCTTGCGGCACTTTAAAGATCAGGACAGACCCAGGACAATAAGGTCTGATAACAAGATTAGCCCTGGATGGGAACACAAATACATAAATGCAGTAAAACCAATCACTGTATGTATAGACCGAAACCAGTCATTGATAGAGGAAATGTATCCATTCTATGAAACAATGCGATGTTAAATGCCCATGTCTGTACCTATCTGATTGTAACGATGTGTTAACTATCGATCAATATCGATCACCATGATCTGACTACTCAACTATAACGATGTGTTAAACGGCTAATGTCCGGACTATCCATTGTCTGAAAAATATAAAAATGATCAACTGTTATTGTATTATTGAGAAGGTAGCTGCCAAGTACTGTGGAGTACCAGTGCTTTCTCCCCGAAGCTTTGTGTCCGAAATAAAGCTGTATTATTGAACCTCCAGTCTGACTCCGGTGGTAATTTCCCACAACACTCCCACTTCAGTTTTTGCTTGTAAGCTGGGAGCAGGAGCACAGCCTTGTGGTCTGATTTACCAAAGTGTGGTCAGGCGATAGAGCGGTAAGCATGTTTGATATTTGTGTAGCAGTGATCTAGGATGTTTGGGCCTCTGATGGAACAGGAGACATGATGGTGGTATCTTGGGATGTTCTTTAGCTTGGCCTGATTGAAGTCCCCGGCCACGATGAACAAAGTCTCTATTTCGTCTCTAGGCTAGTCGTAGTGGTGTATCCTTCGTCCAGAGTGATCTTCATGTCCACATGGGGTGGGATGTAAACTGCTGTCAGGATAAGAGCTGAACTCCCACAGGAGGTAGTAGGAGCAGCATTTTAGCATCAGGTATTCTAGGTCCAGGGAGCAGAAACTTGCCAATGTTACTACTTCTAGGCATGACAGGGTGTTGATTAGGAGGCAGACCTCACCTCCCCTTGCCTGAGGCTGCTGTATGATCCACATGGTGGATTGAAAAGCCCTCTGGTTGTAGGACACAGTCTGAAGCAGGAGTGAGCCATGTCTCCATGAAAAAGAGCACACAGCAGTCCCTCTGTTCTTTGAAAAGCGAGTCTGGCTTTACGTTTGTCGAGCTCATTTTCCAGAGATTGAACATTTGCAAGGAGTAAGCTGGGGGGGGGGTTAGCAAGCACCCCATTGTTTCACTCCTCACTTGCAGGCCCACACGTTTACCACGCTTCCTGGAGTGACTGCTTCTTTCCAGGCCTGGGAGACAGTGAGAGTAGTATGTGGTGTTAAGGGTGTAGGTGCTTCCAATGATCTTCGCTCTGGCTGGTGTGTGGATGGAGGATTTGTTGCTTTGTTTGCAGTTCCTGTGTTGGTAAATGGGCCTGCGTAGTTGGGTGTTACGGGTTGCTATCAGGCTGTGGTTTGACTTCAGAGGTCAGTGGATGTCCAGGTCAAAGTGGATGACGTCTCTGGGGTCGCGGTTGAGCCGATAGCCAAGTCCGTGTTGGGGTCCTCAAGGTCGCTGCTAGGTCAGTGTCTGTCTTTGGAGGTCAGATGATCCGTAGACCTGCAAGTAAATTTTAAAAGAGCAGTGTGAGTTGATACTTAGGAGTGTGGGGTGATTGTAGAAGCAGGGGGAGTGCTTGGGGCCTGCAGGACGTCACAGTTCTCTGGGTTAGAGGGGTTGTTGGGGGGGGGGGGGTGGGGAGGAGGAGAAGAACGAGGAGAGAAGGCCCCACCCCAGGGATGCAGGTCTGATTGTTGGAGACCAGCAGAGTGAAGGCCCTAGCTTCTAGGGTGTTTTTCCTGTGCACTGGGAGCCAGTGTTATGAAATCCCCAGCTCTGGGACTGCAGCACCGCTTGTAATGTGGAATAAAAGTATACTCGCACGGTCTTGATTCCTTTCACTCAATTCCTGGACGTCGCATGGGGCATTTGTCCTCTTACTACAGGCACAGGCTGAGTGAAATAGGATATCCCTCAGTCCAAGGCAGCCATCTGTGTCCTCCATTCCTGGGTTTCTGTATCAGACTGTTAGCGAAAATGGATTCAGAATCATTCAAGAGTCTCAATTGACAAACAGGTTAGGGCGGCACGGTAGCACAGTGGTTAGCACTGCTGCTTCACAGCTCCAGGGTCCCGGGTTCAATTCCCGGCTCGGGTCACTGTCTGTGTGGAGTTTGCACATTCTCCTCGTGTCTGCGTGGGTTTCCACCGGGTGCTCCGGTTTCCTCCCACAGTCCAAAGATGTGCGGGTTAGGTTGATTGGCCAGGTTAAAAAAAAAATTGCCCCATGGAGTCCTAGGATGCGTAGGTTAGAGGGATTAGCGGGTAAATATGTGGGGGTAGGGCCTGGGTGGGATTGTGGTCGGTGCAGACTCGATGGGCCGAATGGCCTCCTTCTGCACTGTAGGGTTTCTATGACTACACCAGTGGGGAGACTTTGTGCAACTCTACTGAACAAATAAAATCCTTAATTCTTAGTTATTCAGCTGCTCCCAGCTTAACACAACCCAATCATAAAGGTTACAGATTAGATGCATTAATAACTGACTGGGCACCATGGGCAGCATGACCAGCTCATGAACACATAGGTATCCTTTCTCATGTTTCCCAGACCCCTTTATCAACTGTCCATGGACCTTCTCTCTACATAAACTTTCTCAACCTCACCTCTAACTAGTGAGCTGCCAACAGCTGTCAGTGGGCGGATAAAGTCAGACTCTGAGTGAGATGTTGTCTTTGATTCAATTTATTATTGTCATATGTATTGATATGCAGTGGAAGGTATTCTTGTGTGCTATACGGACAAAACATACTATAGTACATAGGGGAAAAGGAAAGAGTGCAGAATATAATGTTGCAGTTACAGATAGGGTGTAGAGAAACACCAGCTGAACATATGGTAGATCCATTCAAAAATCTGGCAGCAGGGAAGAAGCTGTTCTTCAGTCGTTAGGTATGTATTCTCAGACTTGTATCTTTTCCACCTTCTGTTGGGGGAGAGAGTATGTCTGGGTGCATGGGGTCCTTGATTATGCTGGCTGCTTTTTCAAGGCAGCAGGAAGTGTAGACAAAGTTGTTGTATGCAGGGTACACTGGGACCCTTTGTCCAAAAGTTTTTTACCCAGGTGTTTCAGCAAGTTACTGGCAACTACGAACACGAGTCAGTTCAACCAACGCAGCTTTATTTCAGACAATTTTAGGACAGCACACTTGAATTCCAAGAATTCTTACTCTAACAATCTAACTTAACTGCCCATTTCACTAGAATACAAATACTTCCCAGATTTTGATTCTTTGTCAATTTGCTGGTTTTGATTGCTTGATTCCTGCAGCCTGTTGCTGTCGATCTGTCCCTGGTCTTTGGTCTCTGTCTCTTTCGGCGGAGAAGGCGAGCTAGTCGTGTCTTGGGATGGGCAAGGGGGGTTGGTCTCAACTTGCCCTACTCAAACTGGGGGTTTGTACCTTTCTGGCTACTTTTACAGAACTTTCTGGTGTTTTCGGCCAATTGGGGGCCCTGAGTTGATAGTTTTGCCACCTCATTCGTTAACGAGTTTTGAAGGTCATTCTTTGTTTGCCAGTGTCCTGGTGCCTGTTTCTTCTTGGGTCAGAATATGTATTTGCTCTTTTTTGTTGTTGATTTGTCTGATGCAGCATCTAAAGATGCTTGTTTCATCAATGAGGGTCCAATTATTTCCTAAATGTATTCAGCTGAGTTCCTGACTCTATTGTTTCATTAAATTCTCCATGTCTGCAGATGTGTTTCTATGCATTCCTGACTTTTGTGTTTTACCAAGTTACTGCAGGGGTTATTGGGGGTAGGACTGATTCTGTCTTGTGTCTCTGGTAATAGTTCCCAGCATGCTGTATATTGGCCAACTTCCTACTGGTCTGTTTCCTATAATTCTTATAGGGCTGCTACAGAGCCAATGGATGGGAGGCTGCTTTGAGAGACTGGGTTATGTGGTTTCCTGCAGCTGTGGTCAAATCAGGAGCCATACCAAGCTGTGGTGCACCCAAAAAGGATGCTTTCCATGGTGCATCTGTGAAAATTGAGTTGTAGCAGACATGCTGAATTTCCTTAACCTCATGAGAAAGTAGAGGCATTGATGGGTTTTCTTAACTATAGCATCAGCATGGAGAGACCAAGACAGGTTGGAGGGTGGAAGACCTAGAAACCTGAAGCTCTTGACAATTTCCACTTCATCCGTTGACGTAGACTAGCGTCTCCAAACTTTTCAGTACGAGGGCCACATCGTATATTTTACACATTTTCGCGGGCCGAAGAAAAAAATTCATTTTATAAATGAATGAATAAAATTTAAATGAATGAATACGTTTTATTTGGATCTTTTTTGTAATCAGCATGATATGATTCAGAACAAAAGAGAAATGTGACAATTACAAAGAAACAATGCCGTGCTTACACTGAGAAATGATATATATTGAGTAAAAATGTCAAACATTAGCAAATGCTCTGACAAAATAATCAATTACTTAACTGCAGATGAGAAAGGCAGGCTATTCATTTTTTAATTAATTTTATTCACTGAAATTTTACAAATGTTTACCTGAAATGAGAATTTGCCCAATTTTGTGGCACCCAATAAGAAAAACACGCCCCAAGAAAGAAAAGAAATTCAAAATAAACTTGAACCATTAATAAAGGTCAAACAAAAATAAATTTCAGTCTACACCTTTCTACACAATTCTGGCAATTGGAGTTTTCAATCGTAACCAACAAATCATGAAGTTTTGCACAAGATTAATGGGAATGATGGAACTGCTTTTTTAATTTCAAAATATTGCTGAACTGAGGTTTCAAGCTTGAGGAGCCAATTATTAGAATGGACTCCAAATGCTCATCAGGTAAATTTGCTCGCTATTTGGACTTGGCATACCTCATTTTTGAAAATATTTGTTCACACAGGTACGTTGTACCAAAAACAGATACAAATCCACAAGCAAATCGCTTCAAATTTGGAAACTGCTCAGGCTGCAAAGTTTTATAAAATTGGATCCGATTTCCTTCTTTATACTTGTCTTTCAGCATGTCATCTGATTGGAGATCAATAATTTCCATTTGAAACTGACTTGGGAGTGTTTCAACATTGCAGTCAAATGGATTTTGAAACAGCTTTATTTCATCTGTTTCCATCAAGATCAGAAAATTGTTCCTGAAATTGTTTTTGCAAGACATAGAACATAGAACATTACAGTGCAGTACAGGCCCTTCGGCCCTCAATGTTGCACCGACCAGTGAAACCAATCTAAAATCCATCGAACCTACACTATTCCAGTATCATCCATATGTTCATCCAATGACCATTTAAATGCCCTTAATGTTGGCGAGTCCACTCCCTTACTACTCTCTGAGTAAAGAACCTACCTCTGACATCTGTCCTATATCTATCACCCCTCAATTTAAAGCTATGTTCCTTCGTGCTAGCTATCACCATCCGAGGAAAAAGGCTTTCACTATCCACCCCATCTAATCCTCTGATCATCCTGTATGCCTCTATTAAGTCACCTCTTAACCTTCTTCTCTCTAACGAAAACAACCTCAAGTCCCTCAGCCTTTCCTCATAAGACCTTCCCACCATACCAGGCAACATCCTGGTAAATCTCCTCTGCACCCTTTCCAATGCTTCCACATCCTTCCTATAATGCGGTGACCAGAACTGTACACAATACTCCAAGTGTGGCCGCACCAGAGTTTTGTACAGCTGCAACATGACCACCTGGCTCCGAAACTCAATCCCTCTACCAATAAAAGCTAATACTCCATATGCCTTCCTAACAACCCTATCAACCTGGGTGCCAACTTTCAGCGATCTATGCACATGGACACCGAGATCTCTCTGCTCATCCACACTACCAAGTATCTTACCATTAGCCCAGTACTCTTTAATCCTGTTACTCCTTCCAAAGTGAATCACCTCACACTTTTCCGCATTGAACTCCATTTGCCACCTCTCAGCCCAGCACTGCAGCTTATCTATGTCCCTCTGTAACCTGCAACAACCTTCCATACTGTCCACAACTCCACCGACTTTAGTGTCATCCGCAAATTTACTAACCCATCCTTCTATGCCCTCATCCAGGTCATTTATGAAAATGACAAACAGCAGTGGCCCCAAAACAGATCCTTGCGGTACACCACTAGTAACTGAACTCCAGGATGCACATTTCCCATCAACCACCACCCTCTGTCTTCTTACAGCTAGCCAATTCCTGATCCAAACCGCTAAATCACCCTCAATCCCATGCCTCCGTATATTCTGCAATAGCTTACCGTGGGGAACCTTATCAAACACTTTACTGAAATCCATATACACCACATCAACTGCTTTACCCTCATCCACCTCTTTGGTCACCTTCTCAAAGAACTCAATAAGGTTTGTGAGCACGACCCACCCTTCACAAAACCGTGTTGACTATCCCTAATCATATTATTCCTTTCTAGATGATTATACATCCTATCTCTTAAAATCCTTTCCAAAACTTTGTCCACGACAGAAGTAAGGCTCACTGGTCTATAATTACCAGGGTTGTCTCTACTCTCCTTGAACAAAGGGACAACATTTGCTATCCTCCAGTCTTCTGGCACTATTCCCGTAGACAATGACGACATAAAGATCAAAGCCAAAGGCTCTGCAATCTCCTCCCTAGCCTCCCAGAGAATCCTGGGATAAATCCCATCCGGCCCAGGGGACTTATCTATTTTCACACTTTCCAGAATTGCTAACACCTCTTCCTTATTAACCTCAATCCTGTCTAGTCCAATAGCCTGTATCTCAGTATTCTCCACGACAACATTGTCTTTTTCCTGTGTGAATACTGACGAAAAATATTCATTTAGCGCCTCTCCCATCTCTTCAGGCTCCACGCACAACTTCCCACTACTGTTCTTGACTGGACCTAATCTTACCCTAGTCATTCTTTTACTCCTGACATACCTATAGAAGGCTTTAGGGTTTTCCATGATCCTATCTGCCAAAGACTTCTTCTGATGTCCCCTCCTGGCTCTTCTTAACTCTCTCTTTAGGTCCTTCCTGGCTAACTTGTAACACTCAAGCGCCCTAACTGAGCCTTCACGTCTCGTCTTTACATAAGTCTCCTTCTTCCTCTTCACAAGAGATTCAACTTCTTTAGTAAACCACAGTTCCCTCGCTCGACCACTTCCTCCCTGCCTGACAGATACATACTTATCAAGGACACGCAGTAGCTGTTCCTTGAACAAGCTCCACATTTCAATTGTGCCCATCCCCTGCAGTTTCCTTCCCCAACTTATGCATCCTAAATCTCACCTAATTGCATCATAAGTCCTTAATGATTTCTGTTGCAAATGAAGAAGGAAATTCTACTTCACTTCATGACATTTTTCACAACATAGAAAATGAACCAAGTTATGAACTTTCACCTGTCCTTGAAATAGCATCAGTTTTGCCCTGAATGCCTTTACATGTGCGAATAGATCACAAATCAAATTTGTTTCACCTTGCAACTTCAGATTCAATTGATTCATATGGCCTGTCACGCCTGCAAAAAATGCCAATTTCCAAAGCCAGTCAGTGTTTGATAAAAGTGGTTCGGGTCGATTCTTCTCTGAGAAATGAATCAATTTCCTCTCTGAGCTGAAAGAACCATGATGGAACCTTTCCACAACTAAGCCATCGAACTGCTGTATAATAAGGCAAGTCAACGAACTCCGAATCAGTTTTTTTTCCAAAATCACGAAACTGGCGATGATTAAGCCCATGAGATCGAATGAAATTCACTGTTGAAACAACAGGTTTCAGAACGCAAGACATAGCCACATATTTTCTGCACAATGCTTGTTGATGGATAATGCAATGCAGAAAACATGGGCTTTGAGAATCCACCAATCTCACAAGCTTCTGTGATTTGTCCAACCAAACCTTTCTTCACCCCAGACATGTTCTTTCCTCCATCACGCATTGCAGTTTATTCCACTCCAGGTTATATTCTAACACAGTTTTTTGCAATTCTTTGAAGATGTCTTCTCCAGTTACTGTGCTGTGCATGCTATGCACTGATGCTAATTCTTGTGTGACATTAAATTCACTGCCACGGATGAATACTAGGAGTTGTGATGTGTCACACACATCAGTCGATTCATCAAGTGCGAGAGAATACAACTGAAAATTTCTTGCATTGTCTGCAATTTGATTGAAATATATTGCTTCCTACATCCTCAATTCTACGAGCAACAGTATTTGGCGCAAGACTGACGATTTTGAACAGATTTGCTTTTTCTGGGCATAACTCTCCCATTGCTTCCATCATACACTCTTTGATGAGATCTCCGTGGGTGAATGGCTTTCCTCTTTTAGCCAATGCACAAGCTAGTTTGTAACTGGCCCTGGTTAAAGCTTCATTTTCAGTTCTCTTCTGCGTAAAAAAAGCTTGTTGGGAAAGCAACCTGCGTTGCATTGATTCAAATTTTTCCAAACGCTGTGTTCCTGTGAATTGGGAATAACTTGGTTCATGTTTGGTCTCATAGTGCCAACGTACATTGTACTCCTTCAAAACTGCAACAGTTTCGTTGCATACGACACACAAGGCTTTGCGCCCCATTCTTCATTAAATAGGCTGCACTCACTGTCCACTTTTCTTTCCTTTTCTTTTCTTTTTTTCCTTCCATAACTGAAGGGTATATCTGACTGAAAATGAGGGTTCGCCAAGCCGACACCACTCAGGTCATATGGGAAGGAGCGTGGTGGACAGGAACTGCATGTGTCAACTGTCCGACCGCGTGGTTGGGAAAAAACGAAGGGAAATAATTAGTTTTATTATTTATAAATATTTCAGGTTGCTGCGGGCCGAATGTGGCCCGCTGTGGGCCGTAGTTTGGGGACTCCTGATGTAGACAGGGGCATGTCCTCCACTGCGTTTCCTGAAGTTGATGGCTATCTCGTGTTTTACTGACATTGAGGGAGAGATTGTTATCACACCATTCACCAGATTCTCTTTCCTGTACTCTGTCCCATCATTGTTTGAGATCTGACCCACTACAGTGGTACCATCAGCAAACTTGAAAATGGAGTTGGAGGAGAATTTGGCCACAGTCATAAATGAGTATAGCAAGGGGCTGAGGACGCAGCCTTGTGGGGCATCAGTGTTGAGGATGATCGTGGAGAAGGTGTTGTTGCCTATCCTTACTGATTGAAGTCTGCGGGTTTGGAAGTCGAGGATCCAGTCAGAGGGAGGAGCCAAGCCATAGGCAATCTGGGAGGCTGGAATTGATTCGTGCCATGACTAACCTTTTGAAGCACTTCATAATGATGCATGTCAGAGTCATTGGATGATAGCCATTAATGGATGATAGCCATTAAGGCACGCTGCCTGGCTTTCTTTGGTATAGGGTTGATCGTCATCTTGAAGCCGATAGAGACCTCAGATCAGAGTAAAGGGAGGTTAAAGATGTCTGCGAATACCCCTGTCAGCTGGACTGTGCAGGATCAGTGCTCATCTGGGTTCCCTATCCAGGCCAGATGCTTTCCATAGGTTAACTTTCAAGAAGACTGATCTGACGTCTGCAATGGTGATGTCGGATACCAATTCAGCCAAGGCTTCCAAGACAGATGACGTTCTCACTGACCTCTGCTCAAAACAGGCATAGACTGAGTTCACTGGGGAGGAGTGCATTGTTGCTGGCAATTCTATACATCTTCACCTTGTAGCCTGCTATGTCATGACCTTGCCATAATTGGTGGGTGTTTCTGTGGCTAGCCTGGGACTTTAGCTTGGTCTGGTACTGTCTCTTGGCATCTTTGGTTCTCCGCAGATCTTAAATGGAGGGTGACCCAACTTGAACACTTCAGACCTAGACTTCAATAAGCAGTGGATGTCCCTGTTCCTTCCATGGTTTTGTGTTGGGAAACAAACAGATTTGCCTGAGTCTTCTCCACACTTATTAATGAAGTCTGTTATTGTAGTGGCGTATTCATTCAGGTTGGTTGCTGAGTTCTTAAATATTGACCAGTCCACTGATTCAAAGCAGTCCTGTAAGAGATATCATCCGATTCCTCAGGTCAACATTGCACGACTTTCTTTCAGATTCTCCTGCTTCAGTTTTTGCTTCTAAGCTGGGAGCAGGTGCACAGCCTTGTGGTCTGATCTGCCATGACAGGTATTAATGGTAGGGATGTTTGTATAGGAGTGATCAAGGAGTTTGGGCCTCTGGAGCAGGAGACATGTTGGTGATCTTGGTAGGACAGTTGAGCTAGCGTTGGTGGAAGTCCCTGGCCAAGATGAACAAGGCCTCTGCATGTTTCTTAAGGATACTTGTAGTGGTATTTACTTCATCTAGCCCAGTCTTGTCCTCGTGGGGTGGGATGTCAACTGCTCTTAGGATAAGAGGTGAACATCTGTAGTAGGGGTAGCATTTCAGCATCAGGTACTCTAGGTGCAGAGAGCAGAAACTCGCCAATGCTGCTACGTCTCAGCACCAAGAAGTGTTGGTTAGAAGGCAAACCCCATCTAGCCTGGCCAAATCTGAGGCTGCTATGCAGTACATTCAGTGGATTGAGAAACCCTCTGGTTGTAGGGTACAGTCTGGTGAAGCAGTAGTGAGCCATGAAACAGCATAACAGTCTCTCAGTTACGTTTGAAAAGTGAGTTTGGTTTTAAGTTTGTGTAGGTTACTTTCAAGAGATTGGACATTTTCCAGAAGTAAATTGGGGAAGGGGATCTTGGAACCACATTGTTTCGGTCTCCACCTGCAGGCTTGTGTGTTTCTCATACTGTCTGGAGTGGCTGTTCTCTGTTAAACCATAAGACATAGGAGCAGAATTAGGCCACTCGGCCCATCGAGTCTGCTCTGCCGTTCAGTCATGGCTGATATTTTTCTCCTCCCCATTCTCGTGCCTTATCGTAATAACCCCTGATCCCCTTATCAAGCCTTTCTATCTCTGTCTTAAAGACACTTAATGACCTGGTCTCCACAGTCTTCTGCGGCAAAGAGTTCCACAGATTCACCACTCTCTGCTGAAGAAATTCCTCCTCATCCCTGTTTTAAAGGAACTTCCCTTCAGCCTGAGGTTGTGCTCTCTGGTTCTAGTTTTTCTCACTAGTGGAAGCATCCTCTCCACATCCACTCTATCCAGGCCTTGCAGTATCCAGTAAGTTTCAATAAGAACCCCTCACCCATCCTTCTAAACACCAATGAGTACAGACCCAGAGTCCTCAACCGTTCCTCATACGACAAGCTCTTCATTCCAGGGATCATTCTTCTGAACCTCCTCTGGACCCTTTCCAAGACCAGCACATCCATCCTTAGATATGGGGCCCAAACTGCTCACAATACTCCAAATGGGGTCTGACCGGAGCCTTATACATTCACAGAAGTACATCCCTGCTCTTGTAGTCTAACCCTCTTGACATGAATGTTAACATTGCATTTGCCTTCCTAACTGCCGACTGAACCCGCACGTTAACCTTCAGAGAATCTTGAACAAGGACTCCCAAGTCCCTTTCTGCTTCTGATTTCCTAAGCATTTCCCCATTTAGAAAATAGTTTCTGCTTCCATTCCTCCTTCCAAAGTGCATAGCCTCACACTTTTCCACATGGTATTCCATCTGCCTCTACATATCTTTGTATCATCTGCAAACTTAGCAACAGTTCAGGCCTGGGACATCCCATTGTCTCTTGTAACATTAGTTGGGTTCACAAAGCCATTGTGGTCTCGATGGTCTGTCAGCCTTTGCTGTTGCCACACCAGTCACTTTGTCTTTGTCTCCAGAACATCTTTTGGATGGTTTCTGGAACTTTTATAGTTCTGGCCAATCAGGGACTCACTTAATGGTTGAAACATTGTCAATGGTTTGGATGGCTTGCTAATGTTTGCCTCTTTGTGTAGCAGAACCTGGGTGTTTTGCTGTCTGGGTTTTGGTTGAAGATATGCATTCCTCCTTTGGTTGATTTACTGTTGTGGATGTCTGTCCAGGATAACTGACAAGATATCCTTTTACACTATGCTCAGGCCATTAGCACCTGGCTGCTGTATTTGCATTGTCTAGTTTCTGGGTTTGCGCAATTTGCAGAGCTTCAGCTCACCAATGTGTCCATCCCCAGAATCTCTTGCTATTTGGTCAAGCTCCCAATCTACTTGTGTTTTCGCAGCCATGAGGCATTTGAGATAATCTTCCTGATTTCTGTTGCTATTATTCTGACATGCATCATACCCTAATTTTCTCATCAATATCCTTAGTTACCCAGGGTTCTGTTGTTTTGGAAACCCTGTATTTATCTTTTAAAATATTAATGCATTATCTGCTTATCAAGCAGTGGCTGTGCTTTTATATTCCTTGACTCTCCGTTATTGGTTTTGTTAAGGGTTTCCAAGCCAATTGACCTCAGCCACTAATACAAAACAATTGAATGAATTGGCAACCAAGATACTCATGGGAAAACCTGTTTTCTATCACTAATACAGTATTTTCTTGCCATTCATCCCTGTATTCATCATCTGAACCATCTATTTCACAAGTTGCTTGATTGCTGATTTTCTTTTTAAACAATTCCTTGCCTAGTAATACTCGGTCACACTGGAAACACCTAGTAATGATTCCCATGTTTCTGGGATTCATTTGCAGCCAGCTATCAACCCCCATCTTGTTTTTGCCTTGATCCAGAAATCTATTAAGTTCGACCCACCTCTACCAGAAATTCTTTTTACAAATGCCTGTGACTAGCTTCTTTACTCCCCCACACACGCACAACTTGTAGGCTTCTAACAAGTCGCCTTAAATTGTAGTATAATTGGCAAAATTCCTTTTCAGTATCTAACTTGATTACATTCAGATCTGCCAATAGTTAATACAAATCTATCTTCCAGGTAAATAAAGGCTAAAGCCATACTTCTCCTCCTCTTGGCTAGAGAAGTTACCACATCTCCCAAGCTAAAGTCGACATCACCCTCATTTTTCCATTGTTTGTACAGTTTCAATTCCAACAAGACTGGCGTAGGCAAGATTTGTTAACTAAACCAAAGTATGTCAACCCAATGTGGTTTCATGCTGAATTTTGGGACACTTGCTCATCTTGGCATCACACACAAAATTGACAAGGAAGAAAAATCACATGGTCCTTAAGCCAGTAATGCAAGATATCTGCTTGAACAATTACTGGTGTGGAACTATCCACCTGTCTCATGATTAGAATTATCAGCTCCAGTCTCTAAATGCAAGAAAAACAAGTGTTAAAGCATTCAACCATGTGCATTTAAATTAGTGAAGTTTTAACTTGTAATATTTACAATAAGTAACTCCTTCACAATACCTAATAGTTCAGAATTAGTAAGAAGTCTCTCAACACCAGGTTGAAGGCCAACAGATTTATTTGGAATCATGAGCTTTTAGAATGCTGCTCCTCCTTCAGGTGAAAAGGGGTAGTGCTCGAAAGCTCATGATTCCAAATAAACCTGTTGGACTTTAACCAGGTATTGAAACTTGCTGTGCCCACCCCAGTGCTCCACATCAAGTTTAGAATTAAATTGTCATTAGCTTTTTTATCTTTATTGCCATTGTGCAAAGTGCATATGCACAAAATGGAAAACATCATGAGACAATACATATAGAAATCACACTGGGGCCATTTTACCATTTTTCTTTCCTAAGTGCTGGGTGGACTTGAAACTGGGAGAGTTTCAGATCTGTCTTCTGGGTGTGTTTTCAGGCCCCCACTGTATGCACTCTGCTGGTAAAAATTTTGAGTAAATCTGTGGTTTGCTGCAGAAGCCTGTGGGTGGGGTTTAACACGTGCAAAAACCTGCAGAGGGAGGTAGTGCGCATGTGCAAGCCACTGATGTGCAGTAGCAGGGGTCTGACAGAAAAGAGCTGTCAGGCCCCTGCTAGTGCAGGCAGCCTGAAGCAGCTGCCCCACCTCAATCGTGAGGGCCCACAGCCCAAGATACAGCCCCCACTAAACCCCCCTCACCCAACAAACGTGGACCCAATGCCCTCCCCCACCAATCCTGCAGAGTGGCAGTGGGGCCCCTCCTTAGCACTGCCTGGTGGGCATTGCCCAGGTGACAGGGTGGCACTGCCCAAGGGGCACCCCCTCAGCCTCCCCAGGGGGCCTCAGTGGCCACTGGTTCCATCAGCGGGGCCAAGTCGACTGCTCCCCGTTAATGGGGAGCATGTCTATTCCTCGCCAGTGAGAACCTTTTCCTGGGAGGTCATAAAGGGGGCTGAGCCTGACGATTGAGCACCAGGCTTGCTAAGCAGATGTAAAACAGTATTAAAATTTACATATTAATCTGCCCCTCACCCTTTTTCTGGTGAGGTTGACCGCACTAGAAATCTGGCACTTGTAAAATGGTGCTGGTTGCAAAAACTAATCCCAATCATGCTAAGCACTTTATGTCCCACTTTACCACCGCATCATGCCCAAAAACAAGCGCAATGCATGGTAAAAGTGCCCCTACTGGTTTCTATCAAGTCTACAAAAAGTCACTACGTTCTCAGCATCCATAACAAAATCAGGGAAAGCATTACAAGTGAAAACAATTGTGAAAAATTTTAATATCAAGTAAATGAAATTTCTGTAGTTTATACTGATGACCACGCAAATACTGTAACTGGGTAAAGGACTTTTCAGGCTCGGAGGTAGTATCAATTTATAAAGTTCAACTAAACCAAAAATCAGTCTTAAGATGTAATCCAAGAAATCTTAAATGCTCCTCATAAGATATTCTCCTTATGCCTTCCATTTCCCTGACAACACGCCTTTTCACACTCACACACATCCAAAGTTTGGAAATGGTTTAATCGGCTCATGGAGTTTAAGATAAACGCTGACATGAAGACTCAAAGAATTCAATGCTCAAAACGTTTTCTTCCTGCTTACTGCCTGAGCTACGTGATTTGTAACTTCAGATTACTTGTAACAAGCACACCCAAATCCTTTTCAATAGTTGAATGTACTAAAGTATAGCCTTCGATAGGATACTGATGTGGGATTGTGTCCAAAATGGAGAACTGAACACTTTGCCACATTAAAGGCAAGTGGCCGATCCTTGAACCACTGCACTTATTGTGAAATTGGGTAGAGTAATTGTAGATTGGGAGGTAGGAAGTTAGAATTTGTTTGTAAAATTGTAAAATGCTAGAGGGGAAAGCATTGCATGGTCCTGTTAAAAGGTGATGCTTTTTCTTTGCTTAGAAATTTAAAATGCAAGTACATAGAGCCCAAACTGAACACTTGTATCAAAAGGCCAAGCAGCAGTTTTTACCAAAGCAACAGGCTTTTGAATTTAGCCAATCAATTTGAATCAGACACTTCGATACAAAAAACCTATTAAATTTAAACCTAATTGTTTTAACAACCTAGAACCAATCCTATTGCGGGAAATATTGATGTCATCACGGGTATATAAAAAAAAGGGGGCAGTGGGACAAGGAGGGAAAGAAACTGTCACCTGTTGGAGATAACAGCTCTCAGAAAATCGCTGGCTCTCATAGCTTCATCTATGCCTTGGAAAAGCGCCATCTAGAAAGCCAAGGTATCAAAGGAGGAAAGTTCCAGCCCGGAATATTCCAGAAGGCACAACCTGGTTTTAGTTTAGTTGCAAGATATTTTTGTTCATGAGTGGGAATTGTATTTATGAACAGCACACCATTAGAATCTTGTTTCATTTGGGAATTGTTAATAGTTAAAGGATTCATTTGGTTTGTTCATAGTTTAGTTCATTTGTTCACTGTTAGTTAAATTGTTACACATTGACTTTAGTGTCAGGAACTTATTTTTATTTAACAACTAGAAGTTGCTGAACAGTCACACCACTTCACAGATTATAGGGCGAAGTACACCTGTTTGGGTGTTTTTTATTAGTTCCCAAGGGGATCCACTCCTGGGAAAGTGTTTGGCCCAGATTATTTTTCTTAGTGCAATTAAATGTTAACTCAACAGTTTTAAATTTTAATCTGTTAATTGGATGTTATCTTTAGCACACCAATCAATTTCGAGCATTAATTTCATGTACTTATATCAAACACTGACAGATGCAACAAAATGGAATATGCCAAAGCAGTTCTCAGCAAAAACACCAGTACCGAAGACAGAGATTCTAATACCTAATACATCAATTAGACAATTGGGTCTGTGAATCAGTTTTTGATTTATTATTATCACATGTATTGGAATACAGTAAAGATTTCTTGTGCACTATATAGACAAAGCATACTGTCCATCAAGAAGAGTGCAGAATCGCATAGGTCCATTCAAAAGTCTGATGCAGCAGGGAAGAAGCTGATCTTGAGTTGACATCACATGCAGTCTTACCTCAAATAAAAGCAGCCATCAAAACCATTCTCACTACATTTTCTCTATATATCACATGAGCCACTTTGTAATCTTTTAGTTTTAAGATTTCAGCAATTTTACCACTTTGTTCTAAAAGTAAATACGCTGTGCTTTGTTTTAAAAGGAAAGTAATTCCAAGTAACTGCAGAATAATATCAAAGTTTAAATGGTCTGTACAAGTAGTACTGATAGGGGTCTGATTTAATAATTAAATGAAGTCTTGAGCTGATGAGCTCAAGATAACAATCATGAGGGCATAACCGTATACTCCCCCCATCCTGATTAAATGGGCAGAGATGATATCTTGAAAGCTTTAAGTAAATAAAGTAACTGAGGGGTGACCCTCAAATCAATAGATGACCATCATCCTTGAGAAACCAATTAGAAACTGATCATGTCCACCTGGATTGATCACTTAACCCTGAAGCTAATGCAAATAGCCTTGGCTCATTTAGACCAATCAGAATGCAATATTGATCACACGGTGGACTGTGGCTTGGAATGTGTTAAGTTGCAGCTTTCACTGAGCAAGTTGTGCTGTAAGTGTCTGCTGTCAACAGGGAAGCAGAAGTTACAGAGTGAGGTGAGCGGGCAGAGTGTCAATCTGCAAAGTTGAACTAGAAAATGAGCTGCAGTATGTTAGTCAACTCCTGCCCTGTCTTTGATCATTAGTCTACAACTTGGATTTCCTGAGTTACTTCACCCACTTGTCTCCTGCTATCGCTTCTCGGCCTTTTGGCTAAGATCAAGTGTAGTATGGATTGGATGCTGCACTTGGTTGAGGTCATTGGGTTACATTGAAGCTTCATATGTTTCATATGAAGCAATTTTTAAAAGCTGCATCTCGGCCTTTTGGCTAAGATGCAAATGAGCTCAAGTCTTGGAGGAGGTGTTGCTTTGCTCCTCCAGGACAGGGTGGAGGAGCAAAGCCCAGGACAGGGTGATTTGGTCGCTCGCCCTGTCTTGTCAGCCTGGATCTGAAATGTCTCAACTTGTTGAGACTTTGAATTGGATTTGATTTGATTGAATTGGAAAAATATTTAAAAAAACTTGTCTCCTGTTGCCTATATGGTTGAAGTCTCAAATGAACACAATTTAGAATTTAAGTTCAAATGATACCTAAAATTTAGTGGGTAATCCTAATTTGTGATCCTACAATGTGACTCAGCTATTTCAGCTTAGAAGCCACTGGGAACTTTGCTTTCATAAGAAAAGGTCCACACCACAGATATTTCATTGGACAACGCAATGACATCGCTTTCTCATGTCATAGTGATCATCTGTCATTGGAATGACAGAAAACAAATTGTGTATGTACCTGCATTTCTGGATCCGCTCATGTCGCTGACTGCAAGGTTTGAACAACGACTGAAGCAATTGCTTTCAAATACTTTGGTGAATTCTTCAGCTCCTGATCTCTTTGTTTCACATTTTCTGAATTTAGGTTCAACATCTATATCAGCTGCTATTTCTATTACTGTTCCTGTAATACTGAAGCTCAATAAATCCTTTGTGCCACATTGAGCTGCATTCCCTGGATTGAAGTGTCTTGCTCAATGTTTACAGCAAACATAATATCACACAAGCATTGTGAACAAAATCAAGTTTCAAGATGCAGTTGACCAACAGCTCAGCCTCACTTTCTTGTTCAACTTTTTGAACCATTGCATTCTTCAAACTTCTTGATTCATTATTATCACATGTATTGGGATACAGTGAAAAGTATTATCTTTAAACAAGGCATTCCTGATATCTCTTGTCTTGTAACAGATTGCTTTTACACTCTACTCGGCACTCCCATCTAGTGACCAACAATGGCTTTGGAATTAGGGAGCATTTGCTCATTCACAGTACAAGTCCAAAAAATAGCTTGAACTACATTTTGCTATATCCCCCAATGTCAGGTTTAAGCTGTGGTAGCCACATCAAGTGAAAACAGCTTGGTGATTCAGTTGAAAGATGTGTGCTATTCACCTTATTCCTGGCCCTTCATATTTGTAAGAAGTTTCACAACACCAGGTTAAAGTCCAACAGGTTTATTTGGTAGCAAATACCATAAGCTTTCAGAAGGAGCAGCGCTCCAAAAGCTTATGGTATTTGCGACCAAATAAACCTGTTGGACTTTAACCTGGTGTTGTGAGACTTCTTACTGTGTTCACCCCAGTCCAACGCCGGCATCTCCACATCATGGCCTTCATATTTGCCCATAGTTGTATCCTTCCCCTCTACAATCAGTAATATGGAGGCTAAGCCCACTCTGCAGCTATAAGAAATCCAAAACATTGTCTGCATTTGTCTTGACCCAGGGGAAAAAAAATCATCAAAATTCTCCCTTCACTTCAGTGGTCAAGATGAAGCACAAATATGATCATGAAATCATTGTGGATTGTTTTTTAAAAAGCATCAGGTTCGCTAATATCGTTGAGGGAAAGAAGTCTGTCATCCTGAACTGGTCTGGCTTACATGTGACTCCTAAAATGTTCTTGGAATGGGCAGTAAATGCTGGCCCAACCAGTGGTGCCCACAGCCCATGAGTGAATATTTTAGAGGTATCTGCTCTTGGTGACTCAGATCACAAGTACAGTCAAAAAAAGGCAAAATATTTGCAGTCTTCGCCTTTTGAGAATGGTGTTTCTTTATCTGCAATAGCATTCTTGAGATTAGCTCATTTTGAATGTGAGGTCCAAGATAATGGCCATGGATTTCTTCACTTTTGATGCATCAGGCATGTTCTTGCATCATTGGATTGAATTTGGCTGACATTTTCATAAAGCCTTGCATTTGTTCCACAAAATGCTGTTAAGTTATACTCGGCTAGTTATTGCATGCCTGCTATAACATCTCTGCCAAACTGATTTTTGTTTTCGGCCACGTGCCTGGTTCAAAGTGTTAATCCATTAAAATTGCATTCAGTCCCAACGACGGGTTTTGCACCTGGCACCAAACATTGTGCAATCTTCCTGATCCCTCTCTGGCGCCAACTGGATCTCATACAGGGCATGAGGCTGATTAGCAGGAGGTTGACTTGATTTCAATGTCATTAGTGAGTTTAGCATGCATTCACACACACCAACACCCCAACAACAAGCAGGCAGTCACATGAACACAAATCACTACTGCTCCCGTGAAGTAGGGGCCAGGCACCATGGATTGATGAATTGCGAGGGCGAACAAAGAAAATTACAGCACAGGAACAGGCCCTTCGGCCCTCCAAGCCTGCACTGACCATGCTGCCCGACTGAACTACAACCCCCGACCCTTCCTGGGACCATATTCCTCTAAAGAACAAATAAAATCACAGCACAGGAACGAGGGGGTGAGTTCTGCTTAGCAGTAATCTTCAGCTGCTACCATGGTACATGGTAAGGTGGGGGTTCCTCAAGGGGGCAGGGGCTTGGCTTGGCTAGAGATCCACAGGATGGGACCCACCACTGGGTTGAGGCTCATGTGGCAAGTATTCTCACTGGCTGGCTAACACCTGAATCTCTGTTGGACTACAAGTCGCAGTTCATGCACTGACTGTCCAGTTTCACCTGAGTATGATGGCATGACAGCTTCATCTCTGATCTGTTTAGAATGAGGCCCACACTGTATTGGCATGCTCAAGATGTGGTTCAGCTACCTGCACTGCTCTGGTGGTGCTCTTCAGTACTATCCGCCAGAGAGTCTTAGCATTGTGGTGGTCTGCTGTGCCTCTCACAGCAGTGTGTTGATATTCCGAAGGAAGAGGCGCATGTATACTCCACTGAGGAGGGAGTGGAGGAAGATCCGGAGGATGGAGGACAGGTGGTGGCAAGTGTCCAGTGTGCCAGGAGGATCAGGTTGCCACCAGATGCTCTGAACTTCTTACCCTTTTTTTTGCATTAAGTGTGGGATGATTGCAATCCAATGTGCTGATTGCACTGGTTTTCTTGACAGAAACTACACTTACAGAAAACTTTGCCCATTGTCTTCATTGTGAGGATCTTGGCTTGAATTTATGTTCATTAAATGATTAGTGAGATTGCAATCTGTTATTGAGGTGCTTCCCATTGCAGCCTTTCTTTGCTCAATTTGTGGGCTGTTTTTTCAGTTGTATAGTTTGCAGCAGAAGCAAAAAGCGGTTATCAGCTTTCTTCGTGTACACAAACCAATTCCTTTCCCTGCGTGCCATTCCTGAGTGCATGCATCTTCTGAAAAGTGTTGATTCCCATTATTCCACTAAAATGTCTCTCATCTTGTCGAATAAATTTTGGCCAATTTGTTGGATCATGCATTTCTTCAGTGGAAATGTATTGGCAGAATTAGTTATTTCCATAACCAGTGTACATTTTGCACCAATGTCCCCTTAGCCACGGCACATTCGCCGGGGTCCATTAACTCAGCATTTTCCCCACTAGCTAGCCAAAATTTTAAATTAAAAACTGGGCTTTTCCTGCAAACCTTTCAAAGTATAATCCATTTTTTACCTGCGCAGCTGAGCTACATTTTCTCTTTGGGTTAGCACTAGCAGACATGGTACTCTAAATAACAATAGAGCCACTTTTTTGTATTAATTAAATCAATGCCTTTAGACTCACCTGAAACCCTTTCAAAGGTCACCACCATAATTTCCAATTCCACCCTCCCCCCAGGGCAATTCTGTAAAAAGGTAAAGATTTTTATCAGGTGCCTATGGTTGTAGTGCATTGTACACATTTCCAACAAGAGCATTAAATCTGACAGATGTCAGTGTGGGCTTGTCACTCCCTATGGACAGCTTTGCCTTCACCAAGCTCATCAACAAACTAGGTGCCCAGCTCTGAGGGCACAATTGTGTTTGCAACCTGAAACCAGCAAAACTGGAGCGCTCCTACCAACCCCCTTTCAGCTTCATATACATCTAAACCCCTCACGGACATTTCCACCACCATGCCCCCAAACTCCAAACCACACCGAGCACAATTCCCCTCAGCGCCCCCCCCCCCGCCAGCTGGAACGGAGGAATACTCCCCGAATGGACATTGAGCCTGGGGTAGGAAGGCCGGCAGAGCAGTGTCGCAGTCAGTGCCTATGCATTGGCAAGGAGGATCAGCCACCAGTGCTGGAACACTATCACTGACTTCATTTGGTCAGCAAGGGTGAGTGACCATCCTGTCCTGGCATATGTCACACCTCTGTCCAAGATGAGGTCACACAACATCAGGTCATAGTCCTACAGGTTTATTTGAAATCACAAGCCTTCAGAATGCTGTCCCTTCGTCAGGTGAAGTGGAGAGAGGCTTTCAGGCACCAACACTTCTTGTCTTCAAACAACCGCACAACCTCAAACAGACCATTGTCCCCAGCAAACTACCCAGCCTTCAGGAGAACAGTGACCACGACACCATACAACCCTGCCACAGCAACCTCTGCAAGACGTGCCGGATCATCGACACGGATGCCATCATCTCACGTGAGAACACCATCCACCAGGTACACGGTACATACTCTTGCAACTCGGCCAACGTTGTCTACCTGATACGCTGCAGGAAAGGATGTCCCGAGGCATGGTACATTGGGGAGACCATGCAGACACTACGATAACGGATGAATGAACACCGCTCGACAATCTCCAGGCAAGAGTGTTCTCTTCCTGTTGGGGAACACTTCAGCGGTCACGGGCATTCGACCTCTGATCTTCGAGTAAGCGTTCTCCAAGGCAGCCTTCACAACACAACAACGCAGAGTCGCTGAACAGAGACTGATAGCCACGTTCCGCACACATGAGGACGGCCTCAACCGGGATCTTGGGTTCATGTCACACTATCTGTAACCGCCACGACTTGCCTGGGCTTGCAAAATCTCACTAACTGTCCTGTCTGGAGACAATACACATCTCTTTAACCTGTGCTTAATGCTCTCTCCACTCACATTGTCAGTACCTTTAAGACTTGATTACCTGTAAAGACTCGCATTCCAACCATTATTTTGTAAATTGAGTTTGTGTCTTTATATGCCCTGTTTGTGAACAGAACTCCTACTCACCTGACGAAGGAGCAGCGCTCCAAAAGCTAGTGGCTTTTGCTACCAAATTAACCTGTTGGACTTTAACCTGGTGTTGTGAGACTTCTTACTGTGTTTACCCCAGTCCAACGCCGGCATCTCCACACTATTCTTTAAGGACCACAGATACATTCCTGTAAATCCAAGCAATAACTAATTTGTACAAGGGCTGGTTTTCTGACTGACAGCAAGGTGTTGACACCCTAACTACCAGCGTGAGAAGAGCAAAGGGTTATAATATACATGCAGTATTTATACATATCTGGATAAATGCAAGTCGTTCCGTTTGGCAGTTGGATCAGGTAATAGGCATGTGACACAGCCACAAGATAGTAACAAGATTTAGAGAGAACTGATCAAGTTGTGATTACAAATTTACAAATTGAGTAATACCACATTGAGAAAAGGAACAAAGCTTGACCTGATGAGATTACAATTTCAATGCATTAACCCTTAGTTAACAGATGTGCTCCCACAATGGTCTCAATGTATCATGCCCCGGGCTATCCTTTCCTGCAGTGTGAGGTAGACTATTTTGAAACACTCAAAATGAGTGCCTTGTTCGAGTCTTTACGTCGCTCGTCGACATGATTGTTACCTCTAGCGAAACCACAGTCAAGGGAACGCTGATCTACACTGAGGAATGGGTTACAAGGGTCTAATCCATAGGGTGTTACACAGCTTCTACACTCACTTCACAGTATCTAATTGGGCCTAATCAGCCAGGTGGTTGACCGCTTCAGTGCACCAATCCGTGCCTCCAGGGGAAAGGGTATGTTGGGGTGGGGGGAACAATAGGGCAGGCCAAATCATAATTAAATAAGCCAGATCAGAATAAATGAGCCAATCAAATAAGCCAAATCGTGATTAAATAAGCATAGCCAATCAACCTAACCCTCACATCTTTGGAATGTGGGAGGAAACTGGAGCACCCGGAGGAAACCCACGCAGACACGAGGAGAATGTGCAAACTCCACACAGACGAGTGACCCAGGCCAGAAATCGAACCCAGGTCCCTGGAACTGTGAAGCAACGGTGCTAACCATCGTGCTACTGTGCCGTCCATAGCGAGCACACACTGACGGACGTGGAGCACGGGCTAGCAGCCCAAAGATGCATACTCATGCCGTAGTGAGGATCGGTGCAGACGCCGGAGACATCGCACCCAGCAGAGGGGCTAGGCAGAAGTTGCTGTGGAGGAGGAGCACCATCGGCAGAACAGTCTGCTGGCAGGCGGCGGACCAAACGAGCAGCTAGAACACGCGGAGTGGACCAGACAGCAGAAGCGGCGTGAGTGCATGGCTGACACCACTGTCTCCCGCCGTGTATCTGCACTGTCAGCCAAACCGCCGAACCGCTGAAGAAAGGACGCTGCCGCCCCATGCAAGCAGGCCGGCCGTATTGCCATACGCACCCCATCCTCTCGACGGTCTGCGAAGACACCCCGAAGCCCTTCCAGCAGGGTAGGCGTTGCGTGTGTGGCACCATGGAGCCACCAGCATGCAACCGAGTGCCTGTGTGCTCGTCGGTGGTGGCGCCCACGCGCCAGCCTAACTGAGAGGGACCGAGATGATAGAGTGCCCTGAAAGAGAAGCATAACATTAGTTAGGAAAAAAAAACATTGGAGTCCACCATAAAAGTTCATATAGTTTCCATGAATAGGCATTTAGGGCCAGACAGTCAAGCAAGCTTTGTTTTGGCTTGTATGTTAATAGTAGTCTCTCACCTGTCATTGAATATTCCTAACAGTTCCAATGTTAGTGACAAGGTGAGTCTTGAGATTTGCTGGGCAAATGTTTGAAACCTCTCAATGTTAAGGAACTTCATTAGGCTATTGTTCTTTTCCAGCCATTTGCCCCTTGCGCCCATAACACATCCAAAGTACTGAGGTTCCAGGCCTCCTGTCAATTTCCTTATTTCTGGTCCCAGATGATTGTATTTCCTACACTTTTCGTCCCACACCTTCTCCAGACTTCCGCAATTGTCTTCAAACCGGATGGTCACATCCACCACTGCGACACGTTGATCTTTTTCCCTCTTGAAAATGATGTCGGGTTTCCAGAGGGAGCCATCCTTGGCAATAAGCCGTGGCTCCAGGTAAGATGTCCAGCCGTATTTTCCGACGTAATTACGTAGTTGGTCTAACATTTTATTGTGGCGCTTTATCCTGATGTTCTTAACAAATGGGCAGAAGCCAGAGATGTGTCCAATTGTTTCTGAAACTGCCTCACATCATTGGCAGGTTTTTATGGCTAAGGGCCTTCCTCTTGTAAGAGTCACCCTCGTTGGGTATAGGTTGCACCGAAGGAGCAAATTGTTTATGAACCTGTAAGACTTCAAATGAAATGTAGATTTGATCCAGCTGTTGGATATCTTATCATTACTGTAATAGTGGATCCCAACTCCTTGACATTGCAGCCTCCGCCATTTATCGAATTCCCATTCTCTCCACCCCGCATATTTGTTCGGTGGCTTCTTGGGACCTGCTTCCTCCTCACGAAGTAGTGGCATTGCCACCCTGATCATATCCATGTCATCATCGTTACCTTCATCAGTATCGGGCAGGAAATCCTCGATCTCTCTCAAGACATTGAGAGCACAGTAGTTCCTTGATGTTATCATCAATGTTCTGTTCATAATACTGGAATGAGGCACGAATGATCCGGTCCTTGGAAGCAGACAATGATTCCCATTTTCGAATGACTGCAGATGGAATTTGCACTTCTAATTTGGGAGTCCCCAGACCTCCATTCCTGATGCGGGAATAAAGAACTCCGTCCGTTATGTGGGGGGGAAGATGTAGGAATTGTTTAATGGCATTCCGGATGATTTGATCCAACTTGGTAAGTGTGTTCTGTGAAGCTTCAGAAAGGATCAGGTGAAAGTACAGTCTAGGGATGACATGAACTGTCAAGATCTCCACGTATTGTCTTGGCCGGAGAGCCGCAGCCTGCAAGCTAGATACCCAGGCTTTCAGTTTGTCCTCCCAAGTACCTTCCTCCATGCCTGCCCATGGATCTATTCGGGCACCCAGGTATTTTTCAGTCTCACCTGGGGGGATGTACAAGACTATCTCCTTCCGATGTTGCCAGTTCTTGTAATGATTGTACAGGAAGGTCTTACTCTTAAACGTAAAATGGAAGCCTTTTGTCTTGTTGATGTTAATAGACAGTCCTGTATGATCACAGAAGGACTGCAAAATCTTCAGGTTTCGTCCCATCCCGACATGTGAATCACTCGAGAGCGATGTCATCTGCAGAGGCCAAAGTTGAGCAGTTGACTTGTGCTCCATCCAGGGTCATGGAGACCCCTGAGTTGGCCTCTTCCAGACTGCAGATCAGTGGATCCAGTGCGATGTTGAGGAGGATTGGTGAGATTGATCTCCTTGCTTAACACCCCTCTCAATTTTTATTGGGGCAGTCTTGGACTTATTGCCCTTCCTCGATCACCGTTGTGTTACCAGTGTAGAGGTCTTGAATGAGCTCCACAAAGGCTTTTGGAAGCCGTACACGCTGTCGTGATTTCAGTAGTAGTTTGTGCCCCAGAGTCAAACGCCTTCGCCTTTGTGGTTCTTCTTTGCTCCCTTCATGATGTTTTGTAGCACGGCGATGTTCTCGTTGCAACCGGAAGTTGCTGCTAAAAACCCTTTTTGTCTAGGGTTGATGTCGACTGTGTCGCTCAGCCTCTTTGCCATGATTTTAGTGAAGAGGCGTAGCAGCATGGGACCTATCGTGATTGGGTGCCAGCTATCAATGTTTTTCAGGCACTCTTGATCCTCACATTTGGGAATCAAGACTGTCCAACTGTTTCATGGATTCAGGGATCGTCTTAGACTTCAACCAGAGGGTGAAGAGGCGGGTTATCCGTTTATCATCTGCTTTGTGTATGTCACGGATGACCTCGATCTTTTTACCATCCGGTCCAGGTGCACTGGCTTCCTTGATGACTGTGGTAACCTCTTCAGCCACGATTGGCTTCATCAACTCTCCATTATCTGTCTTTCCTGTGTATTTGGTGATGTTTGCCTTATTGTTCTAATTGGAGAGTTTCTCTCAACCTTTCCTCCAGCTCCGTCTTGGATAGCGGACATAAAGTTGATGCGGGCGCCCCCATGATCTGTCGAGCAAGTTGACGCCTATTTTTGTTGTAGAGCAATTGGGTTGCTCTGAAGATTTGTTTACGCTTTGCCCATTGTTTTTTCGCTCCAGTATTGACAGCATTCTTGCGTCTTCCCTTATCCTTCCTGTGCATACTCACCTGTGAACCTTTCGTCTCTTTCCTGTCGTTCTCACCGTTCATCAGAAGGTCAGTGATGCTTTCCATTAGCCCGATTCCCAGGGTAAGACTATCGGGGTCATTCCTCGCATTCAGGATCTCTTCGGCCTGTGAGAGCTGGTCATGCACATCCCGATGTTTAGGGACTAAGGCCGGTGGTTGTCTAACAGTTCCTTTATGCGGGTCTGGGTCCACGATATCTTCCTCTTCCGGTTCTTGTTTGGAATCTGGGGGATCTTTCACATTGGCCGCCAGTGCGGCAGCTTCTGCCTTCTTACATTTTCTTGCAAGTGAGCTGTGCTTATCTCAGATTTGCTTGGGGTCTTTGGATGTTAAGATTGTCCCAATGTCCTTGATATTTCTGGATCCAGCAAACCTCTTCGCCAACTCTTCCAGTAACGTTTCCTCTTCCAATGACCATTTATAGTTTTGCCTTCCACCTTTGGCTTTAACTGGCAGTGCCTTCTCCAGGCGTTTAGCAATACGAAGAACCAGATGATGGTGTCTTTCGTGCTGTGAGAGCTCACTCTGCGATGTGAAGTTTAATTCACATGCGCTGCACTGGTGTTCCCCGACTGTCAAGGATCAGCTCTCGCCTTTACACTTCGGGGAGTGGCAAGCGATGGAGTGGTACTCCCCAGATTTGCCGCATCGCGAACATATAGTCCGAATTGTTTTGATGTTGTGTACTGTGTTTAGATGTTTATTAAACAAGCCAACAGTTGGAAGGATGGTGTCGCAGGTCATAAAAAATAACGCATCCGTAGGGTAATGAATGATCACTTCCTTTACCTCTGTTCGGTCCTGAGATGGTTCAATAATTACTCCTTCGATGAAGGCTACCGCGGCTTGGTACCTACATCTTCATCAATTTCGGCGATGGTACTGTTTATTGTAGAAGGTGCGTGTTGTTATCACGACATCCTCTACTGGATGGGCCGTCCAGTCGGACTCTTATCCAATAGGTTATTCGTCTTCTACTGTTGTGGAGGTTGACTCTTGTGGTCTGGGGCCTGAGTACACCATCCAATAGTGCCGGTAGTATTGTTCGGGTCTCAAGATCGCTCTTCCTTTTGAGTGGAGATCGATCTTGTTGCAAGTTCATTAGAACTGGATCCTGTGCAACCTTGAATTTCGAATTTTTCACAGTGAGCGGTCACAGACTCATCTGTGGTGTGGTTCTTTCCTCCGGGATGCTACCCCTCCGGACTCCTCCCTTACAGGCGGATTATTCATGTTTTCTTTCGCAGATCACCAGCCTTCACGTGGTTTTTCTAAGTCGTTTGGTCCTCGGTAGTGAGCTACCAAGGTTACCAAACGGGCCAGCGAGGAGGCACGACTGTCACTGTGGTCAATAAAAACACGCCAAACGACCACAGCGGTAACTACCCAGAGTTAACTCTCCAGTGAGACCCTTTTTTGAAACACTCAATGAGTGCATTATTCGAGTCTTTACGTCGCTCGTTGACGTTTTTGTCAACCTCTAGTGGAACCACAGTCGAGGCCCCACTGATCTAAATTGAGGAACATGAGCTGAGGTCAGCTGATGGTCACAAAGTGTGCCGCTCATAAGTCATCCCAGATCTATTTGGGCCTAATGAGCCATGTTGTCGGTACCGAGTGCACGATGCTCCACCATAACCGGGGGGTGGAATTTGGAATATTGCAAACATGCCAGATTAAGCCAAATTAAACATATCGAATTAAATGACAATTTCATGTTACCAATCGGCCAACATGCCCGTTTTTGGACTGTGGGAGGAAACCAGAGTACCCGGAGAAAACCCACGCAACAATGGGGAGAATGTGCAAACTCCCACAGGCATTAACCCAAACCGTGGATACGATTCAGGCCTCTGTATCTGCACAGAACAGTAAACAGTGGTTGTCACTGAGCTGACGTGTTGCCCATAGGCCACCTGTAGATGTAAATGGTGCCTTTAATAAACATGAACATAAACATACAGACAACGAGCCAAACATACAATGAAGGAGTGTTCCATATAAGTCCATATGGTCTCCTGGTGGGCTGTGAGCCCCATGGTCTGACAAGCTCCAAGCTTGTATTGCGGTAGTAATCATCTCTCACCTCACCTGTCGTTGAAGATCCCCAACAGCTCCAACGTAAGTGACAGGGTGAGTCTTGAAATTTGTTGGGCGAATGATTGGTATCTCTTTATTCCAAGGTAGGTCATGAGGCTGTTATTCTTCTCCAGCCACTTTCCCCTGGCGCCAACAACAAATCCAAAGAAATGGGGATCCAGGCATCCAGTTAATTTTTCAACTTCAGGCCCAAGATGTTGGTATTTTGTGCACTTTTCATTCCACGCCTTTTCTAGACTGCCGCAATTGTCCTCAAAACGAACTGTCACATCTACCACAGCGACCCTTTGATCCTTCTCCCTCTTAAAGATGATGTCCGGTTTCCAGAGGGTACCATTCTTGCCAATGAGTCTTGGTTCATGGTAGGATGTCCAGCCGTATTTCCCAACATAATTGCGCAGCTGTTCCAGGATCTTATTATGGCGTTTTATCCGGCAGTTCTTAACGAATGGGCAGAAGCCAGAAATATGACCGAGCGTTTCTATACCTGTTTCTCACCTCCGACAGGTTTTTGTAGCAAAGGATTGTCCTCTTGACAGGGTCACCCTTGTGGGGTACAGATTGCATCTCAGCAGTAGATTATTAATGTAACGATGCGATTTAAGTTGATATGCAGCCTTCATCCAACTGTTTGATATCTTGTCATGATTGTAATAGTGTACACCATGCCTTGACAGGTTAGCCGCCTCCATTTATCAAATTCCCAATCTCTCCATCCCGCATACTTGTTTTGAGGTTTTCTGGAATCTGCCTCTTCCGCACCAATCATTGGTATTGCAGCCCTGATCATATCCATCTCCTCATTGCTGCTCTCTTCGGTAGTTGGTATTGTCGGAAGTAGGCACGGCTCCCAGTCTGAGGCCAGTCAGTTTGTGTGGATTACACCCGAGCAACTGACCCAGTCCTGGAGGGGTGGACGCTCGACCGGCTTAGTTGTCACCGTTAGGTTTCCACCGGCAGCAACCCCCTCAGGAGACACCTCTGGAGACACGAGTCCACTTCTCTCCCCCTTAACCCCGTTCGAGATCAAAGACACGGATGAGTGTTCTTCTAAGTCAATTTATTCTTTCTTGCAAGAAAGGGTGCAGTCCCGTAGGAACACACACACTTACAATACATGATCATACTTTATATGCATCCGCGAGTTCATCATACGCCCCTCCTCTTCCCTCGCTTATTGGTTCCCGCGCGCTTCCTCATCGTGAACTGTTCAGCCCTCCAGCGCCTATTTTTCCTTTTATAGTCCGCAGTAACCATTTCTCTCGTAACGACCACAAGCAACTGATTACATACTGGTGGTCAAGCACCTGCTCCTGCAAAGCGTCTATACAGCATATTTCACTTCCCATTTTCCCTGCTCTGAGCCTGTCGGCTCATTATTTTCAAAAATTACATCATCCTCCCCTTACAATCCCCCCTGTCTTTCCTTACGCACTGTAATTTTTGATACCTAGTGTATTTTCTAATCCCTCTAGCATTATGCCTGCCTGTTCGTCCCAGGTGCCATTGCCGGCCTTGGCGTCTAGGAGACCCTGTCCTTCCTCTGACGTCAAGTGTAGGCCTACTACTCGTCCATCCAGGGTATCACGTTTAGTCAAAGCGGTCTCAATAAGTCTTTGGGTCAGGCCCCGGATACAAGGGATAACACAGCATCCTAAGGCGACCAGTACCCCCGCTACTACTATAAAGGAGATGAGGGCGGATACCACAACCCCTTTCCATTTCCCGAACCACCTTTCCAGCCACCCGGTAAGATCTGTGTCCACTCCCGAGTTTTCAGCCAATTCATCAGCCAGGGTCGTTAGTCCTTCTAGCGCTCTGGTGATCGACCCATCAGGAGCGGTGTTATTTGGAATAAAGGTACAACACTGTGTCCCTATCATGATGCAGACCCCTCCTTTCTCTGCTAAGATCATGTCCAATGCTAATTATTCTCCCAAGCCATCCTACTGGTGGCATCCAGTTGTTCCGCTGTTCCCTTCACTGCATCCCGGGTGTAATTAATAAATCGCTGCTGGTTATAGTAGATGTAGTTGATCCAATCCACGTTTTTATTGATGGTCACCCACCAGAACAGAGACTCAAACCCCGCCGTTATCTGGTTCCTAGCTTTATACTCATCGGGAACCCCCCTAGGGACCCCTATGTTGTCTAGATAGACCCGGTCGTCAAAGGAGGTATATAGACTCCTCTCTGCTCGCCGGTCTCCACGGGGTTCTGGGTGTTCGAATGCCAGGGTGAATGGGACAACCAATTGGACTATCGCACAGGTTCCTTTCCATCTTCGGGGTAACGTTGGCCGCAGAATTCTCCCTCCACAGTACCACCAGAGGTCAGCTCGGGGTACCTGGATTTGGGAATAATTCCCTTCCTCGGTGGCGTCATTAACTTCCTTGATCGTACCACTGTGGTGAACCATCGTTGGTTACCACTGTGGGGTTATTCCAATGTTACTGTTGGGTTAGGGTGTTGCCACTGTGGGGGTTGTTATAATGTTGTTGGGTTAGGGTGTTTACCTGTGGTAGATGTTGTTATGGCACATCCCGGTCGGGCCCCGCCTCCTGGGGAGAGGTATAAGACCCTCTGCTCAGGCGGGACCCCTCCAGTCTGAATTGGTGTACTCGTGTTAGATAGTTCCATTGTTTGTCAATAAAAGCCTTCAATCGCTGAAGCCTTGTACCTCGTGCTTGATTGTCGCGCATCAATTTTATTGACAAACACAAAACTCTCGACAGAAAAGAGAGTATGGATCAAATGCTGAAACCAGAGCGTCTGACGTTGGACCCACGTGCGGTCGGTGCCTCTAACACCTTCGACCACTGGTTGAAGTGTTTCGAGGACTACCTGGCAGCCTCTGCAGCAGTTACTACGGACGACGACAAACTCCAGGTCCTCCACGCGAGGGTAAGCGACACGGTCTATCTTGCGATTCGTGCGGCCACCACTTACCCGAGGGCCATCGAGCTCTTGAAGAAACGATACACGAGACCACCCAACGAGATTCACGCTCGTTACCTCCTCGCTACACGACGTCGGCAGTCGGGCGAAACCATGGAGGACTACGCCAATGAGCTCTTGCAGCTTGCCAGGGGCTGCGACTGCAAAGATGTGTCGGCTGAGCAATATATGTACGACCTCGCCCGAGATGCGTTCGTAGCAGGGGTAGGGTCCTCGTACATCCGGCTTAAGCTATTGGAGAAAGGGAACCTCAACTTGACCCAAGCGATGGAGATGGCTGAGATGCTGGGTACCCCTGCTACATACATAGCGACAGGGGCTCGTCGTTCATGAGTAACGACTTGAGGCAATTCCTACTCTCATACGGGATTGCCTCTAGTAGAACCATGAGCTACAACCCTAGGGGTAACGGACAGGTGGAGAGGGAGAATGCTACAGTCTGGAAGGCTGCCCTATTGGCGCTGAAATCCAGGGGCCTTCCAGTCTCCCGTTGGCAGGAGGTCCTTCCAAATGCGCTTCATTCCATTCGCTCCCTCCTGTGTACGGCAACCAATGCTACTCCCCACGAGAGGATGTTCTCATTCCCTCGGAAGTCGTCCTCGGGGATCTCCTTACCAGCCTGGTTGACGTACCCAGGACCCGTCCTTCTGCGGCGACATGTGAGGGCCCGCAAGTCCGACCCCTTGGTCGAACCGGTCCAACTCCTCCACGCCAACCCTCAGTATGCCTATGTGGCATATCCTGACGGGCGAGAGGACACAGTCTCGATTCGAGACCTGGCGCCCGCAGGGGACGTAGCAACTCCTGTCGCTCCTATACCCCCCGTCACGAACCCCCTTTCACTTCTTTCTTCCCCAGACGTGGCGCGGTCAGCACCGGGACCAGTGCATAACAGTTATACTCCCATGTACAGCTTGCCTGAGACTCGGAGATCGGCGCCACCACAGAAGGTTCCAGGATCCCCTGCACCATCGCCTCACCAGGGTCAACCGGCCCGGGAGTCCTCGAGGGGACAGCCGGACGCTGTTTTGGAGAGAACGCCACCGCAAGCACCTGCTCCGGTGTCGCAACCGGTGTTGAGGAGATCACAGCGACGGTGCGGTCCTCCAGACCGTCTGGACTTGTGAATTTTGTATATATGTGACCTGTTTTCGCACCTCGCGGGCCTTTGTTTTTAAAGGAGGGGTGAATGTGGTGAACCATCGTTGGTTACCACTGTGGGGTTATTCCAATGTTACTGTTGGGTTAGGGTGTTGCCACTGTGGGGGTTGTTATAATGTTGTTGGGTTAGGGTGTTTACCTGTGGTAGATGTTGTTATGGCACATCCCGGTCGGGCCCCGCCTCCTGGGGGGAGGTATAAGACCCTCTGCTCAGGCGGGACCCCTCCAGTCTGGATTGGTGTACTCGTGTTAGATAGTTCCATTGTTTGTCAATAAAAGCCTTCAATCGCTGAAGCCTTGTACCTCGTGCTTGATTGTCGCGCATCAACCACACTTGTCAAAAGTGCCCACCTGCCTATCCAGTTGTTCCCCAGTCCAAGAGACACAGGTGTGATGTGTTCCTAATACCCCAGAAAATACCGGGGGCTGCGATTCCCTGTTGAATCTTACAGGGGGAAACGTCAGGCCCAGGGACTGGCAGGTGGGGTCATCCCAGGCCGCCCGGTGCTGGTATAATTTTACCAGGCATTCCATCTGTTTTGGCTCTTTATCCCATCCCAACGGGAAGGGAACCACCTGTGGAGTCGGCCGACTGCCCGTGCATGCATAACAATTGCCCTTCTCGAGGCTTTGGACCGTATACTTGACCCATTCCATCCAGGCATTCGTTTCCCCAAACCCCGTTTCTATTTCAATGGTTTCCTTGAGATCTTTTACTTGTATCACCCTAATCCCCTCAGAACTTCCCAGGGCAGGGGTCGCCGTGCGTAGAACTGGTGAATTGCCAGCTTTCACTTTCTGAACCGTGATCCTTACGCAACACAGTCTTTCCTCCCTGACCCTTACCCCGAGTACTTCATTGTCTAGTCTCACTTGCCTATTCCCGTTTGCCACCCATTCAGTCTGCTTCACGGTCAGGTATAGCGGATTACACCGGTTCAGCCCGCAATCCCTCGGGAGGATGGCCCGTGGGACTAACGCCACCCGCTCCCGAACCCTGAGAGATTTTTCTTCACCTAGCCCCTGTCCCATGAAAATCAATTCCATCTCCCTTCCCTGATACCCTTTTTGTCTTGCGAGGTTTATTGTAGTCTGATTAAGTTCCCCTACAGTTCCGCATGGCACCATCTGGCAAAGGTCAATTTCTATTACCTGCACCTGGGACGCTTCATTTATGGTGAGAGAATATATCTGGCCTGCATGAGCCGCCTCTTCCGCGTACCACCTATCAACCGCTTCCTGATTCCCCCCCGCGCAACCCCCATAGCCCCAAAGTCCCTTTTTAGAGACATTGACCATGTCGTTAGTAATGTTAGTAGCATTTCAATACTGTGATTATAGTCCATTTCAGAATGTTGTCTGTTCAGTCTTCCGCAGTATTCTCCGCTGAGGCTTGATCGCCCAGAGTCGGCGCCCCCTCCTCCGGAGCTGGTACCCGTCCCTTGACCCTGGTGTAATGAGTCCAGCCCCTTTCAGCGGTTCGAATAGCAGTCTCAGTGGTCAACAGTACCAAGAAGGGGCCGTCCCAAACCGGTTCCAACGTTCGTTGCCTCCAATTCTTAATTAGGACCCACTGTCCCGGTTTGATAGAGTGAATCGCGAATTCAAGAGGCGGTGTCTGTGCCAGGAGTCCCTGTTGACGTAAACGAGACCGAGCAGATTCCAAGGCCTCAACATATTTGCGTACAAACACATCTCTGGACTCAAAGACAGGGAACTCCCCCCTTGGTCCATTGAAGGGGAGACCAAACATCATTTCATACGGGGAGACACCTAAATCACGTCGCGGTTGCGTTCGTATTTGTAGGAGAGCCAAGGGAAGACACTTAGTCCAAGGCAACCCGGTTTCAGTGGTCAGTTTCGTGAGTTTTTTTAAGGGTCTGATTCATCCGCTCAACCTTGCCTGAGGACTGGGGGTGCCAGGGGTTGTGAAAATCCCAGTCTACCCCAACCGCTTTTATTATGTTCTGAAGGGTGGTCGAAGTGAAGTGGCTACCTTGGTCAGAGTCAATGGCCCTGGGGAGCCCAAATCGCGGGATAACTTGTTCTAGGAGGACTTTACTAACTTGAGCCGCTGTAGCTGTGGCAGTTGGGAACGCTTCTACCCATCCTGTCAGATGGTCCACTATTACGAGGAGATACTTCAATCGGCCGAGGGGAGGGAGTTCGGTATAGTCTACCTGCATGTATTCAAAGGGTCTATAGGCGGGGCTTCTCCCTCCCGTGGTCGTGTTCTGTCTCAGACCCCTCTTATTAACCCTCCTACAGATCAGGCAATCCCTCGTAACCTGTTTGGCCACCGTGTAGATTCCGGGGTGTGCGTATCGGCGTAGAAACGTATCGCACAGGGCTTGGACCCCCCAATGCCCCCCTTGGTGGAGGTGACTTAGTATTCCTCTGGCTAGGGGACGGTTCAACAATTGTCTCCCATCAGGCAAGGTCCATTTTCCGTCCCCCCCTTTCTGCCCCCCCAATTCTTTGAATTCAGTCTCATCTGTTTCAGTGAATACCGGCGCCTCATTTATCTCTGGGACATGGGGCACCCATACCAGACATTCAGCCACCTCCTCTTCCATCCCCGCCAATCTCGCCTGTTCATCTGCTAACTGGTTTCCCCTGATCTCTGTTCCCGTACCCTTCTGGTGACCTTTCACATGGACCACTGCGATTTCTCGTGGCTTTAACAGATCCTCCAGTATTTTTACCACTAACTCCTCATGGACCAACTCCTCATGGACCAACTCCTTTCCCCTACTATTTATCATTCCCCTCTCCTTCCAAATCTTTCCGAAGGTATGCACGATGCCAAATGCATATTTGGAGTCCGTGTTCACCGTTCCTACTTGCCCTTCCAGATTCCTCAGGGCCCGATGCAGAGCATACAGTTCACATGTCTGGGCAGACCAGGAGTTAGGCAGTCTCCCTCTTTCCTCCAGCTTCCAACCTTCCTCGCTAATAATGGCATATCCATTATATCGTTTTCCGTCTATCACCCGGGAAGACCCGTCAATGTACCATCTCCTCCCCACATGAAGGGGTCTGTCCCTTAGGTCTTCCCTCACCTTACTCTGGAGCTCTATTATGTCTGAACAACGGTGCTCAAGTTTGCCCCTATTCTCCCCTTTCCATAGGAATTCTGCTGGGTTCTGACAGGAGCCAATCTCTATCCTAAGGTCGTCACGATCTAACAATACAGCCTCGTACTTCAGGATCCTTGAGTCCGTCAGCCATCTTCCGGCTTTCTGACTCAGGATTGTTCTTACCTGGTGAGGTGTTGTGACGGTTAAAGGCGCCCCGAACGTTAACTTCCTACTCTCTTCTACCAATTTGGCTGTGGCAGCGACCGCTTGGACACATTCCGGCCAGCCCCGAGATACCGGATCTAGGACTTTTGACAAGAAAGCCACCGGCTTCCTATCTCCACCCCAGTCTTGGGTCAGGACCCCGAGCGCAGTGCCCTGCTTCGCGTTAACAAATAACCTGAATGCTTTGTTGAAATTCGGCAGACTCAGGACCGGGGCGGTCGCTAGCTTTTGCTTAAGGGTTTCGATCAACACTTCCCCTTCCGGGTCCCACTGGATCTTGTCCGGGGCGTCCTCGACAAGTCTTAAATATACTCTTATTTTAACTTCAAGACAAGGAAAGAGCACATGGTCCTTCCAAGGTTTAACTCCTTGCTCAACATTAAAACATTAAAGCGAACACCAACAAAACATTCACACAATCACGTTGTTAAACACACAGATACACATGGAAGCTTCCAACATTTATTCAGACTTAACATCTTAAACAGTCGCTTTTATTCTGCTGTTTGACTCATAACTGCTATTGGCCACTCGCCAATTGCTTCTTGTTCTAGCGCTAATTGCGCAGCCTTGTCTGCGGCTTGGTTCCCTTTGTATTTTAACCCGTCGGGGTTGTCCCTCTCTGGTTCCCTTTGGTGCGCTTTAATTTTTATTACTGCCGCTTCTAGGGTTTTTTTTTTTAACGTCTCAACTATATCACAAATTCCCCAAATTTTACCCCAGAAAACTACACCGTTGACTCAGTCTGACTCCTACAGATTCGATGATCTCTATTCTGGCTTCTGATCGTGGCCACCGATCGGACGTACCAGTAATACAGACCCAACCGACTACGTCATTTGTTGTGGGAAAAGTCACCACTCGGAGATCAGACTTGAGATTCAACTTGCAGTTTATTAAATCGAAGTAGTGGGACTGAAGGGGTGACCCGAGTGCCGCCCCCACCCAGCAAGCTGCATATTTAACTTCCTCGGGGCTGGATGATAGTTTACTATTCACATAGAGATTTAAGAGTTGGCAGATCCAATCCTCGTCCGACCCGTATTCCGGCCAGAATACAGATGGTGCTCGGATTGGCTCTGTTGTCCATACAAAACAACAATATTTAATCATAACTTTTCTCTCCAAATTTCTTGTCCTCGTCTCGTCATCCCAATTTTGTAGTTGCAACCCTAATGGACTAGAAGGGGGTATTCCCTTATGCTTGTTCTTCCCCTTGGGGGCCCCGTCCCATCCCCGGGACGATCTGTTTCCCATGGTTAGTCTCCAGTAGTCGTCTTGAGTATGACTCACCCACACCCTCAGATCAAACTGTCATAACCATGAAGTCAACAAGGAAGATAATGACTCTCGTCTGCCCGAAGCAGAGTCAGAGCGAAATTTCTTACCTTGATCCGTGCACGGAGTTGTCTGACTTTCGTCTATGTGTGTACCCCCTTCTATCTCCCAGTCCCTGTCACAGTCCTCCTCCCACACTCATCCGTGTGACCTCCGTCTAGGGGTTCAGAATTATCTCAATTGAGTGGTTTCAGACCTCCCTACCTGAGGACCGAAGCGGCGTCTTGTAGGTGTAAATATACACCGGACGCGTCTTATTACACCGAGTCGGTCCTCCTGCGAAAGGTCCCCGTTATAATTCAAGATCCCGGACGAGCCCCCAGTATGAAGTCCTCGATTTCCCTCAGTGCCTTGAGAGATCTCAGATCTTCGATGTTTTCACCAAGGTTCTTTTCACAGAACTGAAACGAAGCCCGAATGACTCGGTCATCAGAGACAGACAACGATTCCCATTTCCGAATTATTGCAGATGGATTTGTATTTCAAGCTTGGGAATTCTCAGACCTCCATTACGATTACGTGAATAGAGGATGCCATCGGTTGTGTGGGGTGGAAGGTGTAGGAATTGCTTGACGGCATTACGGATGAGTTGATTCAGTCTAATCAGTGTGTTCTGAGACACTTCGGATAGGATTAAATGGAAATATAGCCTCGGGATGACATACACTGTCAGTACTTCCACGCGTTGCTTTGGTCGGAGAGCTGCTGCCTGTAAGCTGGAAATCCAGGTCTTCAGTTTCTCTTCCCAAGCCCCTTCTTCTACTCCAGCCCAGGGATCTATCTGGGCTCCCAGGTATTTCTCTGTCTCTCCTTGGGGGATGTATGCAATCGCTTCCTTCCGAATCTTCCAGTTCTCACATTGGTTAAACAGGAAGGTCTTCCTCTTGCACACAAAGTGGAAGCCTTTTGTCTTATTGGTGTTAATCGACAAGCCCGTCGAGTCACAGAAAGACTGGAGAATCTTCAGGTTTCGGGTCATCCCAACGTATGAATCGCTAAGAAGGGCGATATCATCTGCAAACGCAAGGGCTGAGCAGTTCAATCTTGCTCCATCTAACGTCATGCTGACACCAGATTTAGCCTCCTCGAGACTACAAATCAACGAATCCAATGCAATGTTGAATAGTATTGGTGAAAGTGGGTCTCCCTGCTTGACACCCCTCTCAATATTGATTGCACTTGTCTGAGATTTGTTACCTTCAATTACTGTTGTGTTGCCAGTGTAGAGGTTCTGAATGAGTTCTACAAAGGCTTTCGGTAGCTTTACTCGCTGTAATGATTTAATCAATAGTTTGTGACCAATGGAGTCGAAAGCTTTAGCCAGATCCACAAAGACAACGGAGAGGCCCTTATGATTTTTCTTTGCTCCCTTCATGATATTTTGCAACACTGCAATGTTCTCGTTGCATTCGGGAGTAGCTGCCAAAAACCCTTTCTGACGTGGGTTTATCTCGACTGTCTCACTCAGTCTTTTCGCCATAATTTTAGTGAAAAGGCGCAGCAGCATTGGACCAATTGTTATTGGACGCCAGTTGTCTATGTTCTTAAGGCGCTCTTTATCCTCACACTTTGGGATTAAGACCGTTCGGCTTTGCTTCATACAGTTTGGGATCGTTTTTGACGACAGCCATAGATTGAAGAGGTGAGGTATGCGCGTTTCGTATGCTTCGTGGATATCACGGATGTCCTCGAGCTTCTGACCATCCGGACCAGGTGCACTAGCCTCTTTAATCCCCTTGATCGCTTTGGTAACCTCTTCTTCAGTGATTGGCTTCATCAAATCTCCATTGTCCACTTTACCATTATACACAGCGAATTTACTGATATTCGATTTGTCATTCTTAATGGAGAGTTTCTCTCGAAAGCTAGCCACCAGTTCAGTAATGGATAATGGGCATGTGATTTGTGAAGGCACCCCCATGATCTGGTGAGCAAGTTGGCGCCTATTATTATTGTAGAGCTACTGCGTTGCTCTGAACTCGGATTTCTGCTTTGCCCATCGTTTTCTCACACCGGTGTTAACCTCTTGTCTGACATTTCTGTTATCCTTCTTTAGCGCACTTACTCTTGGGCCATATTTTCTTTGCCTGTTCGTTCCACCGCCCATCAGAAGGTTGGTAATGCTTTCCATTATTCCCACTCCTAAGGCATGTTTATCAGGGTCTTTCCTCGCTTTCAGAAGTTCCTCAGCCTGGATCAGGTGTTCATTCATATCCCTGTGCCTAGGGACTCGGGCTGGGGGAATACTTACCTGCGTGGTCGGAACCCTGACATCTGCCTCCTCCGGCTCCTGGTGTGGTGATATAAACAGGGTTTAGTTTTAAGGCTGATAAAATTGGATATCCTAAATTAAAGAATTAGACACATGGAAATCAAACACAGTCACACCTCAGGCAGGCCAATTGTACAATACACAAATGTGTCTGGGCCTGACCCATCAACCACCCATCAAAGGTCGTTACACTCTACTTGAAACTTAGCAGGAGATCATGGCACCTCATTGAAATGCATCGGTCTATTGTTAGAAGCCCAGATCGGGCCAGACTTTCTGTCACCAAGAGATCCTGTAGAAACCTTACCTGATAACAAGTTTAACAACATGGAGATGGACACTTGGGGGGCGGACCCTGGTGTCCTGTCAGGCAGACATCAAGAAACCCACTGGGTATTGGAACCCCCTCCTGGGACCTCATTGGCCGGAAGCCAGAGAAGTTTCTGGAAAGGCAAGCAGGCTGGGGATAAAGGGACACACTCAGAGGCACACGGCAGCGAAGACTCGACAGGGGAGACAGCCGTGACCATTCGGAAGACTGACCAGACAAGGAAGGAAGGAAGAAGCGGCCATCGAGACTCACCTTCGTGACAACAGACCAGAGGGACTCAGAGAATCGGGTCTGCAGTTTAACCAAGCCATCTTTACGGGTAGTATACTTGAATCTGCTGGGGTATCCTCTTGTTTTATGTGGGTAATTTAAGGGTTAATAGTGTTATTTAATAAACTTGTTGAATCTCTACTTGTGTTTGTCCTTTGTCCACCTTGCAAATAAGGGCACCGGGGTAAAACCTTGGAGTAAGTAAACTGGTTGAAAGTATCTGAGAATTAACAGGTACAACAGTGGCACCCCAGATGGGACTTCGATAAGAAGTAATACGTTGCTCCGAAGTCGAACCTTCAACCCGGTATTCTCCAACACTCCGTCTGAGCCTGAATTAAGAGGGCAGATGCCCCACGTGACGGCCAGTCTTAAGTGAGTGAAGGACTAATACAGATTACAGATTCAACCAGTAAATTGGGCCATAAACCCGGTGTCTGTAATACAAGGTGGACAAACTGTGTAGTCAGAACTAGAACAGTCTAGGGAATTTGGGTAAAATCTACGGGAGGGAATTTAGTACCTTACCTATACTCAAGTGACGAATCCTAAAAGGAAATAATCATGGCCAGTCATGCTGCATGGGAGGACCTCTGGGATTGGGGTTCAAATGTCCAAATCCACCCATGGGTCCGCATTCTGTCACAACTGGCCGTAATAGGAATCCTACTTATGATAGTGTACCTAACCATCCTCACATTTAAGTGCGCCCGGTGGAAGACCGCGCGCATACAACAATTGGAAGCGGAGGTAAGCACAGGAGAAGAAAGGAACCAGATTAACATGATACACATGAGCCAATTCCAGGCTCAATGTGATCAAGCCTACCAAAAGGCACAGCGTGCTGTCCGTGAGAGAGAGGCTGCGCTGCAACAGGTAGAGGAAGTTAAACGTAAATGCAGCGACCTACAGGCTGCAGTAAAAGTTTTGCACCAAGCAGGAAAAGTAAATACAGCCCGCGCAACAGACCACTCCAAATGCCTGCGCGGGATTGAAGATTTAAAAGCACAACTAGCCATAAAAAGGGGTGTAGTGTGTGCATACACGACTGAAACAGGGGATAGTGACCCAGGGGTAGAGTGGGGGGATTTAGAAGAGGATGCCTGCCATTATGCAACAGCTAGCGTCACTGCCGACTGGGGACCCCCACCTCCCTTCCCGGGAGTGGAACCAACGGCATCACCTAATCCGGCCCCCATCTGGGGAAACTCAGTCTCAGCTCCTAGTCCTTGTACCATCCCAAAAAGCCCAGTCACTAATCCGGTTCCTGTACCGATGAATCCGGTCACCACCCAACGACAGGACGGACAGAACCACAATGTGACTTATGTAACTCCATTCACCATGACACAGCTTACTGACATAGCTAAAGTGATTGGAGTATTTGAACCCTCCGGGGATCCACATGCTCTCTTTGACCAGGTTACCCAATATCGTGTTTTAAACGGTCTAGATGAGGCAGAAGAGGTTAAACTTATTCTGTTATGTTTAAGTCCTGCCATCCGTTCCGCCCTACCCGAACCCCAGAACGTGGCCGGGGGAACCCTACCAGAAATGAAGGCGGCCGTTCTGGCCGCCATAGGCTACAATAGGGATGACCCGGTACAAGGCTTAAACAACTGCCAACAAAAGAGAGGGGAGCACCCGACAGCCTATGCTGGCCAACTATGGAACCAATTTGTTGCGGTTTTTGGCCAATTAAATCGAGTCCAATTAAATGCACACCACCAGCCCACATGGATCCGGACCCTGATAGCACACGCCACCGAGGGGAGTCGGAAAGCCTGTGAGAATTTTGATCCCGATGACAATACACACACAGACGCCTGGGCCATCCGCAAAATGACTCGGGTGTGGGAACGGGAAGTCAGACAAACAGACACCCCCAAGCCCACAAAACACGGAAAGATGAACCCAATCCACACAGACCTGGCCCCGGTTTGGCGTAACGAAGGGGGAGGTGGAAACAGGGGACTGGGAAACTCACCCCCATATACCCCTGCCAATCATCGATACAGAAAACCGCAGCCCCGCCCAGAACCCCGATATATCCCCAGGTACAGGGAACAAGACAAAGCCACGTCCAGATATCCACCCCCACAAGTGCAGTGTTACAACTGTGGCCAGATCGGCCATTTCGCCAGGGAATGTAGAGCCCCGCCCAGCCAGACCCCACGACCGCCCCAACGATTTCACAGAGGAGAACCCCGACCTATGTCATTAGAAGGACCTGCCAGACAATGCATCACAACCCCGGTGGATACCTCCGACACCTCTTTCAGCCTCTACCCCCAATTAGACTGTGGACTGGAAGCATGACTGTGTCACACCTCCCCAACTTGGGTCTGCAACACCGAATGGGATAGTGTAGGGAGACCTCTTGTAAAAGGCAAAGTAGGAGGCCGCCCCATCGAGTTCCTATGGGACACAGGGGGGATCCCGTACCACTCTTAACACATCCCGTGACCTCCGCTGCACTTGGCCTACCAGGAAAACAATAATGTTAAGTGGCTTTACGGGACATTCACAGGAAGGCTTGGAAACAGACCCATTAGAATTTCGACTGGGTAATATAATATGTCAGCACCCAGCTATCTTGGTTAAACTCCACCCAGAGGCAGAGCACATTCTAGGCTCCGATCTGATGAGGAAATGCAACCTGTCGTTTGACCCTGCTAACTGTTGCATTTGGCAAATGCCAACCACCTGCCAATCCCCAGTCGAGGTAGCCACCGGCAGATACGTAGACCGAATATCTACCTTTGGAGAATTGTGGATCAGGCCCACAGAAATGACGGAAGACCCTGAAGCACAGGGTATATTAGCCAAACACACACAGGCATTCGCCAGTCACAAGCATGACTGCAGCCGAATAACAGGGGAGGTAATCATAGAAGGTCCCGACCCTAAACCCCAAAGACAGTACGGCTTCCCTAAGCAAGCCGAAAGGGAAGTGGCCAAGGTGATTAGCAGTTTATTAAAACAAGGAGTCCTGCGCCCTGTTGCTTCCACTAACAACTCCCCCATATGGCCGGTAAGGAAACCGGACGGTTCCTGGAGGCTCGCAATCGATTATCGAGCCCTAAATCAGACCACCCCCATCACAGCTCCCACAGTGGCGACTAGCCCAGAAGCCATGATGGAACAAGCCCCACACGCAAAACTTTTCACAGTGTTGGACATCAGTAATGGCTTCTGGTCAATTCCCTTAGATCACCACTGTCAATACAAATTTGCCTTCACGTTCCAGGGACAACAGTACACCTGGACGTGTTTACCACAAGGTTTTCATAACTCCCCCTCCATATTTCACCAGCGCTTAGCAAAAGGCTTGGAGGCATTCTCCAGACCAGAATGTTTGGTACAATACGTAGATGATCTCCTCTTGCAGACTGAAACAAGAGGGGAACATCTAAAGTTATTGGATGAACTGTTGAACCTCCTCACTACATTAGGGTTAAAGGTAAATCCCAAAAAAGCCCAGATCATGAGACGACAGGTCTCTTACTTGGGTACAGTAGTGACTGAGGGAAAGCATGAGATAGAAAGGAAGCGAATCGAATCTGTAACACGCCTCCCCTTACCAAAGGACGTGAGCTCCCTGCGCTCCTTTCTGGGCTTAGTGGGGTACTGCCGCAACCACATAGACGGCTTCGCCACTAAAGCCGCTCCCCTGTCCGAACTTTTACGGAAAAACACCCCGTGGGTCTGGACTGCGCGACACACACAAGCAGTCTCAGACCTCAAACAATCCCTTGCACAAGCCCCTGCCTTACAGGTACCCAACCCGGAACTCCCTTTTGCCCTTGAAGTAGCGGCCACTGACAGCACGTTAGCTGCCGTGCTCCTCCAAGAACGGCACGGACGACTCGGCCCAATTGCTTACGCTTCCCGCATACTAACTCCGGTTGAACGAAGTTTTTCGATGTGCGAAACCCACTTACTATCAGTGTTCTGGGCAGTGCACCACTTTAACTACATAGTCGGCTTGAACCCCCTCACTATACTTACAGAACACACCCCCATACAACTACTGCTGAACGGCCGAATTAAAGATGGGACGGTTAGTCAAAACCGTATTGCACGGTGGACACTCATGTTACAGGGTCGAGACATTGCGGTCAAACACACCCGGGTCCCCACATTCCTGGCAGACAACCTAACCTACGGTGGGGAGCCCCATGAATGCCAGGTGCTGGCAATAAAAGACCCCAAGGGGCCATTTTTGCCAAAACAAAAGGGGGGAGGAGCCAGGGGAATCAGCCAAACCCAGGCTCAGGACAGTTTAAAAATTTTTGTAGATGGGTCATCCATGGTGGAAGAGGGAAACAGGAGGACAGGATGTGGGATATACGTGGAAGACCAAGAAGGCAAGCCCCTGAGGGAGATAGCCTTAAAACTTCCAGCACACATGAGTGCACAAGCTGCAGAACTGGCAGCGATAGCATACATAGTCAGCCATCCTGACCTGTTCCCCACACCCGCGGACATACACTCCGATAGTATGTATGTCTGCAACAGTTTAACAGACTTCATGCCCCTATGGGAAGCAAGGGGATTCATATCTGCAGATGGGAAACCTCTACCATCAGCCCCACTGTTAAGATTTATTTTCCAGGCTGCCCAAGACCGGGAGTATGGCATAATTAAAGTAAAGGCCCACCACCGCACCTCCCCACTTGGGAACATAAGGGCGGATGAATTAGCCAAACAGGGTGCGAGAGAGGGGAAATTTTGGCAACCAATAGTTACAGAGCGAATTGAAGCTGTGACTGTTAGCCAGACCAAGGTTGAAGACCTAAAACAAGCCCAGAGCAGTGACCAGGACCTGAAACAAGTTCAGGAAGGGGCAAACCCCGCCTCCTTTGAAAAATGGCGGGCCGCAATATCAGTACAGGATCGGCTTGTCCTTAAGGACGGCCTATATGTGGTCCCAACCAGGGACCGTAACCAAATCATTTTCCAAAACCACGATGTCCAGGGCCATCAAGGGGCAGGAACCACAAGTGAGCAAATCAAAGGAATGTGTTGGTGGCCAAACCTAGAACAGGATGTGCGGCATTACGTTGATAATTGTATCATCTGTGCACAGAACAATCCTGATAAATATGCCCACAAAGGGGAACTGAGGCATACTCGCCCTGTGGAAGGTCCCTGGACAAATCTCCAGATTGACTATATTGGTCCCCTACCGCCCGGAATGGGAGGTTACAAATACATCCTGGTCATCGTAGACACTTTTAGTAAATGGGTGGAAGCTTTTCCAACGCGCACTAACACAGCCAAGGTCACAGCTGACATCCTAGTGCAGCAGATATTCACTAGGTGGGGCCTTCCCCGCAGCATCGACTCGGACCAGGGCACTCACTTCACTGCCCAGGTAATGCAACGCGTAATGGAATTGTTCGGGATAAAGGAACAATTGCACATTGCTTACCACCCCCAATCTAGCAGTGTAGTGGAGAGGATGAACCGTACCCTCAAAGCTATGATCCGTAAGACCGTACAGCAGAACAATCACTCCTGGAACAAAGTCCTTCCCTTCATATTAATGATAGTGCGCAATTCCGTATCTAGTTCCACCAGATTCACTCCCCATGTCCTCATGACTGGGCGACCTATGCGAGGAATTGAACCTTTACTCGGGCTGGATCTGTCCGGGCCCGAAGTCACGGCCCTCACCCACGAAAATGCCGTGAGAGCCATCCTGGAAAACATACAGGCTGCACAACAGGCTGCAGCCGTTAAGATAGGCAAACGGAAGCAGCAAAGTAAGGCCTGTTTTGATGGTAAGGTAAAACCCATCGAATATGAGGTTGGGCAACAGAGAACGCTCAGAATCTTCCAGCCAGGAACGTTCTTGTCCCCCAAATATGCCGGCCCCTATCCAGTGGTAGACAAGGCCAGCCCCTCGGTATACAAGGTCATGGTAGACCACAAGAAAGCCGGGTGGTATCATGTGAACCAAATGAAGGCATTCGGCTCCCAGCAAAATTTTCACCAATACCATGTCACCCTGGAAGGAGTCTTTGAGTCACAAGGAAGTCCCAACCCTCACCCCACAGCACCGGACCTAAACCACGGTCCACAACCTGTACCCCAGGTTATCAACCCCCACCCAGTATCCCCAGGAACAGCACACGCAACCTCGGACCCCGCCCCAATTTACAGGGCTTCAGGAATAAAACCCTGGCCCAGGGGACCCTGACGGAAAGGATGGGGAGCCCGCAAACCTTACCCCCTGTGGCGCCCCTGGTACCGGGACTCCCAGAACCGTTTAAGAACATAAGAAATAGGAGCAGGAGTAGGCCATCTAGCCCCTCGAGCCTGCCCCGCCATTCAATAAGATCATGGCTGATCTGACGTGGATCAGTACCACTTACCCGCCTGATCCCCATAACCCTTAATTCCCTTACCGCTCAGGAATCCATCCATCCGCGCTTTAAACATATTCAGCGAGGTAGCCTCCACCACCTCAGTGGGCAGAGAATTCCAGAGATTCACCACCCTCTGGGAGAAGAAGTTCCTCCTCAACTCTGTCTTAAACCGACCCCCCTTTATTTTGAGGCTGTGTCCTCTAGTTTTAACTTCCTTACTAAGTGGAAAGAATCTCTCCGCCTCCACCCTATCCAGCCCCCGCATTATCTTATAAGTCTCCATAAGATCCCCCCTCATCCTTCTAAACTCCATCGAGTACAAACCCAATCTCCTCAGCCTCTCCTCATAATCCAAACCCCTCATCTCCGGTATCAACCTGGTGAACCTTCTCTGCACTCCCTCCAATGCCAATATATCCTTCCTCATATAAGGGGACCAATACTGCACACAGTATTCCAGCTGCGGCCTCACCAATGCCCTGTACAGGTGCATCAAGACATCCCTGCTTTTATATTCTATCCCCCTCGTTTGACCCGGCGCTCACCACCAGAGGTGGTAATGCAGTGGGTACCTGGCAGCCAAAGCCCGCCCATATAGGTTCCCTCCACTGAGAAAGAATCAGGACATCACAGTCCAAATTGTAAATAGCTTTATCCGTCCACTCCACGCATCACCCAATTGAAAAGGGTTTCTTATCTGCCCACATTATACTGCGTCATAATCTTCCGACACACCATAGTTTGGTTGTGAGATGAAGAATCTATTGTTATACTGTGCCATAGTCCTCCAACAACAAGGACACATGCCACTTACCCAACATTTTATTTTCACGCTCTGCAAACTCCTTACCCCACTAACCTTCGTATGACACGATTGGGCCTTTATTATTCCTTTACTTATTTCTTTGGTTTTATTTTATAAAAAAGAGGAGTCATACGACATTCTAGTAAAGAAAAGGAAAAGAGAATCAGATATTAATAAGAATTAACAGGTGCTACCTTGATCTTCCCCAGAATGAACTACATACTTCCCGGTTATCTGGGACTCCTCGTCTCAGACCGAATCACAGACACCACATCAACCAAAGACCGGAAGATCAGCCTACGATACCCCGGATATATGTGGTTCACCCCACACCCGATGGAAGTACACTCGTCAGAGGTCAACCTTTTGGCACCCCTTAGAAACTTTCTGGAAGGGGACTACAGAACAATATCTAAAGAACGTAAACTCTTGCAGAATAAAAGACTTGATTTAGATGCAGCAAAAGCAAGACTGAAGAAGGCAAAGGTCTCAGAAGCCCGTTCAGCAGCAGAACAGGAAATGCGAATTACACAAAGTGAATTTGATCGCCAGGCAGAGATCACAAGACTTTTTGCTTGAAAGAATTAGCAGTACACATGCTCACCACCTTTGTTGCCTGCATGACTATGTTGATGCCCAGTTGACCTACTACGCTCAGTGTTACTATTGCTTTGTTTTGTATATACCCAATTGACGTATTGTTTCTTGTTGTTTTGTAAATTATTTTACTTCATTTTGTACTGTTTATTGCTTTGTTTTGTATATACCCGATTGCTTATTGTTTTTTAAATTATTTTACTTCATTTAAATTTGTTAGTACTATTGTGTGTTAGGGATGATACTGTCAACTCCAGATTCGGGGTACTTGCTTGTTCAGATGGTTTGGTGAGAATTGCGTGATCCGGTTCGCTGACGCTCATTGGATCAAGAGGAGGGAATGTGGTGATATAAACAGGGCCTAGTTTTAAGGCTGATAAAATTGGATATCCTGAATTAAAGAATTAGTCCATGGAAATCAAACACAGTCAAACCGCAGGCAGGCCAATTGTACAATACACAAATGTGTCTGGGCCTGACCCATCAACCACCCATCAAAGGTCGTTACACTCTACTTGAGACTTAGCAGGAGATCATGGCACCTCATTGAAATGCATCGGTCTATTGTTAGAAGCCCAGATCGGGCCAGACTTTCTGTCACCAAGAGATCCTGTAGAAACCTTACCTGATAACAAGTTCAACAACATGGAGATGGACACCTGGGGGGCGGACCCTGGTGTCCTGTCAGGCAGACATCAAGAAACCCACTGGGTATTGGAACCCCCTCCTGGGACCTCATTGGCCGGAAGCCAGAGAAGTTTCTGGAAAGGCAAGCAGGCTGGGGATAAAGGGACACACTCAGAGGCACACGGCAGCGAAGACTCGACAGGGGAGACAGCCGTGACCATTCGGAAGACTGACCAGACAAGGAAGGAAGGAAGAAGCGGCCATCGAGACTCACCTTCGTGACAACAGACCAGAGGGACTCAGAGAATCGGGCCTGCAGGTTAACCAAGCCATCTTTACGGGTAGTATACTTGAATCTGGGGTATCCTCTTGTTTTATGTGGGTAATTTAAGGGTTAATAGTGTTATTTAATAAACTTGTTGAATCTCTACTTGTGTTTGTCCTTTGTCCACCTTGCAAATAAAGGCACCGGGGTAAAACCTTGGAGTAAGTAAACTGGTTGAAAGTATCTAAGAATTAACAGGTACAACACTGGTCTTGATCGGTATTTCAAGCGTGGGAATTCCCAGACCTCCATTACGATTACGTGAATAGAGGATGCCATCGGTTGTGTGGGGTGGAAGGTGTAGGAATTGCTTGACGGCATTACGGATGAGTTGATTCAGTCTAATCAGTGTGTTCTGAGACACTTCGGATAGGATTAAATGGAAATATAGCCTCGGGATGACAGACACTGTCAGTATTTCCACGCGTTGCTGTGGTCGGAGAGCTGCTGCCTGTAAGGTGGAAATCCAGGTCTTCAGTTTCTCTTCCCAAGCCCCTTCTTCTACTCCAGCCCAGGGATCTATCTGGGCTCCCAGGTATTTCTCTGTCTCTCCTGGGGGGATGTATGCAATCGCTTCCTTCCGAATCTTCCAGTTCTCACATTGGTTAAACAGGAAGGTCTTCCTCTTGCACACAAAGTGGAAGCCTTTTGTCTTATTGGTGTTAATCGACAAGCCCGTCGAGTCACAGAAAGACTGGAGAATCTTCAGGTTTTGGGTCATCCCAACGTATGAATCGCTAAGAAGGGCGATATCATCTGCGAACGCAAGGGCTGAGTAGTTCAATCTTGCTCCATCTAACGTCATGCAGACACCAGATTTAGCCTCCTCAAGACTACAAATCAACGAATCCAATGCAATGTTGAATAGTATTGGTGAAAGTGGGTCTCCCTGCTTGACACCCCTCTCAATATTGATTGCACTTGTCTGAGATTTGTTACCTTCAATTACAGTTGTGTTGCCAGTGTAGAGGTTCTGAATGAGTTCTACAAAGGCTTTCGGTAGCTTTACTCGCTGTAATGATTTAATCAATAGTTTGTGACCAATGGAGTCGAAAGCTTTAGCCAGATCCACAGAGACAACGGCGAGGCCCTTATGATTTTTCTTTGCTCCCTTCATGATATTTTGCAACACTGCAATGTTCTCGTTGCATCCGGGAGTAGCTGCCAAAAACCCTTTCTGACGTGGGTTTATCTCGACTGTCTCACTCAGTCTTTTCGCCATAATTTTAGTGAAAAGGCGCAGCAGCATTGGACCAATTGTTATTGGACGCCAGTTGTCTATGTTCTTAAGGCGCTCTTTATCCTCGCACTTTGGGATTAAGACCGTTCGGCTTTGCTTCATACAGTTCGGGATCGTTTTTGACGACAGCCATAGATTGAAGAGGTGAGGTATGCGCGTTTCGTATACTTCGTGGATATCACGGATGTCCTCGAGCTTCTGACCATCCGGACCAGGTGCACTAGCCTCTTTAATCCCCTTGATCGCTTTGGTAATCTCTTCTTCAGTGATTGGCTTCATCAAATCTCCATTGTCCACTTTACCATTATACGCAGCGAATTTACTGATATTCGATTTGTCATTCTTAATGGAGAGTTTCTCTCGAAAGCTAGCCTCCAGTTCAGTAATGGATAATGGGCATGTGATTTGTGAAGGCACCCCCATGATCTGGCGAGCAAGTTGGCGCCTATTATTATTGTAGCGCTGCTGCGTTGCTCTGAACTCGGATTTCTGCTTTGCCCATCGTTTTCTCACACCGGTGTTAACCTCTTGTCTGTCATTTCTGTTATCCTTCTTTAGTGCACCTACTCTTGGGCCATGTTTTCTTTGCCTGTTCGTTCCACCGCCCATCAGAAGGTTGGTAATGCTTTCCATTATTCCCACTCCTAAGGCATGTTTATCAGGGTCTTTCCTCGCTTTCAGAAGTTCCTCAGCCTGGATCAGGTGTTCATCCACATCCCTGTGCCTAGGGACTCGGGCTGGGGGAATACTTACCTGCGTGGTCGGAACCCTGACATCTGCCTCCTCCGGCTCCTGGTCTTGACCGGAGTCCGGATGTTCCTCTGCAATTGCTGCCAGTGCTACAGCATTCGCTGTTTTGCGTGCTTTTGCAAGTGTACATCGTTTATCCGAGATTTGCTTGGGTGTCTTAGATGTTAATACACTCTGGATGTCCTTATCAATGCATCTGGATCCAGCAAATCTTGTTTCCAGCTCTTTGAGGAGTGCCTCCTCCTCCTCTGACCATACCTCATTACTCTTGCCCCGTCTGGTTGAGGTTTTGGGTAGTGCTTTCTTTGCGCGTTTCTCATTGCGAAGTACAGGATGTCGGTGTCTTTCATGTTGGCCAAGTCCACTTACAGTTGTGAAGGACAGTTCACACAAACTGCATTGATATTGCCCGATAGTTATGGATTGACTCTCACCATTACATTTCGGGTAGTGGCAGGCGATAGAGTGGTACTCTCCAGACTTACCGCATCTCGAACATTTGGTCTTAATGTTCTTGATCTTATGCACTGTCTTAAGGTGTTTACTAAACGCACCAACCCTGGGGAGTATGGTATTGCAGGACTTGCAAAGCAACGCATCTGTAGGATAACGGATCGTCACTTCCTTACCCTCTGTGCGGTCTCTTGATGGTTCGATCGTAATAGTCTCGACGTAGGTACCTTGATCAGTGGTATCCCCGTTGTTTGCGGTATTGGCGATGTTAGCCATAGATCCCGTTCCCATATCATGGGTTTTGTATGCCTTATTGTAGAAGGTACAAGTTGCGATCTCAACCTCCTCCGCCGGATGAGCCGTCCAGACGGGCTCTTCTACAACAGGTTCTTGGTCTACATCTATTGTGGTGATGAGCTCCTCTGCTCTGGGTCCTGAGTCAACCACCCAATAGTGTCGTACGTTTTCAAATGGTCTCAAGATCGTTTCCTCAGTCTGAGTTGAAACAGACCTTGTTGCATACTCAATAGAGTTAGAAATTATGTAACCTAACTTTAATTTTTCGCAGAGAGCAGTTACGGACTCAACTGCGGGGTTGTTGTTTGTCCGGGACCCAAGCCATCCGGATACATCCTTTACAGGCGTACAAATCATTTTTTTTCGCTCGTAGTTTTATGCGCAGTCGTTTAGTACCTTGGTAGAGCTGCCAAGGATACCAGCGGAGCCGCGAGGAGGCACAACAATACTGTGATTGACAAAAATACGCGAAACCAATCACAGCAGCAACTATCCAGAGATTGCTCTCCAGCGAGAACTCACACACATCTGAGTCATAGTTACTCCCGCCAAGTGGCTGAGTCACGAGTACACACTATTTGGTGCGTGGTGATTCCCCGTGAGATGGTAGTATCTGTGTCAATGATCTGGCATGTCCTGCAGAGGTTACCATGGCAGGGTTGTGTGGTGTCATGGTGGCTGTTCCCCTGCGGCTTGCTGTATACAATGGCCTATTTGAGGTAAGGCAGCTGTTTAAAGGAGAGTAGTGGTGGCCTTGGCAAGATGTTCAGTGACATGCTGAAGGCTGCAAAGAACCTGGTGTAGTTTCTCCACTCCAGGGAAGTACTGGGGGGAAAAAAGGGTACTCTGGTCTCCTGAGGGCATTGTGGTCTTTTGCTGTGGCATGCCAGAACTGTCAATCAATGAGTTGTACATCGTATCCCGTTTTTACGAGGGCGTCTTTCCGCATCTGTAGGTGTCTGTTGCATTCATCCTCGTCCGAGTCGATCCTGTATAAGCAGGATGACTTCTTTACCGTGCTTGGGGTGGAAGCTGGAGAAGTGGAGTATTGAGAGGTTGTCCGTGGGCTTACTGTAGAGTGAAGTGCTGAGATGTCTGTCCTTGATGGAAATGCGTGTATTCAAAAATGGGACCAAGTGAGTCTCATGGTGGGATGGAACTTGTCCTCGTATTTGTTTTGGTGATCCCTCACCGTGAGTCCAAAAGAAAAAAATGTCATTGATGTATCAGGTGTGTAGCGGGTCTGTTTCCTTTACTCCACGCACAGGCTGGTATCGGTGTGCAGCAATACCTGTGGGGTCTCTTTCCAGCGGGCTCTGAAACTTCAAAGCCGAGGAACGCCGCACTGGGGCAGTTTCCGCCGGAAAGAGCGCTTGGCCAGGCTCACTGTTTATACCTAACCAGTGACCTGGACCTTATTCCACACCAGGTATCCTGAGCATCACCAACGCCTGGGTGATTCTCTCGTTGGTGGAGCAAACGGCCACCCTGTAACCACCTCACTCAGGTAGTTTCCACGAGAGAAAGAAAGAGGGAAACTGCACTGTTTATCCCTGACCAGTCGTTTCCCCCGAGTGAGCGTTTTCGAGGCGCTCAGATCACCCTTGGTTCGAGACTCCGGATTTCCGGTGAGAGGTCTTGAAATTGTGACCCCGCCAGAGTACACGGATGAAAGAACAGAAAAGCAAGACGAACGCCAAATGGGTTTCAAAGTTACAATAATTTATTCAAACAGCAAATCAACCTTCCCAACACCACACCATACAATAATAAAGTTTATACTTTAAACTATTTTCTATGGGAGGAAACACTATCGGCACAATGTAAATTCTTACTTTTACACAGTCTTATCACACTTAACTTCACTAAACACCACCCCCTTTCAACCCTCGTCCTCTACCTAATATCGGGAACTTCAGCCGGCGGAGGTACTTTATGCGGGTCTGGGTCCACGATATCTTCCTCTTCCGGTTCTTGTTTGGAATCTGGGGGATCTTTCACATTGGCCGCCAGTGCGGCAGCTTCTGCCTTCTTACATTTTTTTGCAAGTGAGCTGTGCTTATCTCAGATTTGCTTGGGGTCTTTGGATGTTAAGATTGTCCCAATGTCCTTGATGTTTCTGGATCCAGCAAACCTCTTCTCCAACTCTTCCAGTAACGTTTCCTCTTCCAATGACCATTTATAGTTTTGCCTTCCACCTTTGGCTTTAACTGGCAGTGCCTTCTCCAGGCGTTTAGCAATACGAAGAACCAGATGATGGTGTCTTTCGTGCTGTGAGAGCTCACTCTGCGATGTGAAGTTTAATTCACATGCGCTGCACTGGTGTTCCCCGACTGTCAAGGATCAGCTCTCACCTTTACACTTCGGGTAGTGGCAAGCGATGGAGTGGTACTCCCCAGATTTTCCGCATCGCGAACATATAGTCCGAATTGTTTTGATGTTGTGTACTGTGTTTAGATGTTTATTAAACAAGCCAACAGTTGGAAGGATGGTGTCGCAGGTCATAAAAAATAACGCACCCGTAGGGTAATGAATGATCACTTCCTTTACCTCTGTTCGGTCCTGAGATGGTTCAATAATTACTCCTTCGATGAAGGCTACCGCGTCTTGGTACCTACATCTTCATCAATTTCGGCGATGGTAGCCATGGTTCCCGTTCCTGTTTTCAGGGCTTGATACTGTTTATTGTAGAAGGTGCGTGTTGTTATCACGACATCCTCTGCTGGATGGGCCGTCCAGTCGGACTCTTCTCCAATAGGTTATTGGTCTTCTACTATTGTGGAGGTTGACTCTTGTGGTCTGGGGCCTGAGTACACCATCCAATAGTGCCGGTAGTATTGTTCGGGTCTGAAGATCGCTCTTCCGTTTGAGTGGAGATCGATCTTGTTGCAAGTTCATTAGAACTGGATCCTGTGCAATCTTGAATTTCGAAGTTTTCACAGTGAGCGGTCACAGACTCATCTGCAGGGTGGTTCTTTCCTCCGGGATGCTACCCCTCCGGACTCCTCCCTTACAGGCGGATTATTCATGTTTTCTTTCGCAGATCACCAGCCTTCACGTGGTTTTTCTAAGTCGTTTGGCCCTCGGTAGTGAGCTACCAAGGTTGCCAAACGGGCCAGCGAGGAGGCACGACTGTCACTGTGGTCAATAAAAACACGCCAAGCGACCACAGCGGTAACTACCCAGAGTTAACTCTCCAGTGAGACCCTTTTTTGAAACACTCAATGAGTGCATTATTCGAGTCTTTACGTCGCTCGTCGACGTTTTTGTCAACCTCTAGTGGAACCACAGTCGAGGCCCCACTGATCTAAATTGAGGAACATGAGCTGAGGTCAGCTGATGGTCACAAAGTATGCCGCTCATAAGTCATCCCAGATCTATTTGGGCCTAATGAGCCATGTTGTCGGTACCGAGTGCACGATGCTCCACCACAACCGGGGGGTGGAATTTGGAATATTGCAAACATGCCAGATTAAGCCAAATTAATATATCGAATTAAATGACAATTTCGCGTTACCAATCGGCCAACATGCACGTTTTTGGACTGTGGGAGGAAACCAGAGTACCCGGAGAAAACCCACGCAACAACGGGGAGAATGTGCAAACTCCCACAGGCATTAACCCAAACCGTGGATACGATTCAGGCCTCTGTATCTGCACAGCACAGTATCGGCACAACGTAAATTCTTACTTTTACACAGTCTTATCACACTTAACTTCACTAAACACCACCCCCTTTCAACCCTCGTCCTCTACATTATATCGGGAACTTCAGCCGGCTGAGGTACTTACAACTTTGAGAGCGGCTTTACTTGTCTTGATGCGGGTCCGGCTGGCGGGCAGGAGCGGGGACACATGGTGCGAGAGCTGAAGAGCCAAGTGCCAGGAGGAAGAGGCGAAAAGCTCAGAGAGAGAGCGAGCACACATCGAAAGCGAGAGAGAGAGCGCGCGAGTCGTTGCTCGCCTGTCCTTTTTAAACCTCCCCGGTGATTCTCTCGCATAAAGCAATTTTTGATCACTGGTAGTTTCGATCGACTGGAACGAAGGGCCGGGACTGTCGGGGCCGCCCTTAATCTAGATTTTAATGTCTTTTTTAATGTTTTCTGAATCGGCTTGATTGGAATCCCATCAGCGAGATGGGTCTTAATGTTTTCCGTGGATGGGCTGATCTCCGTTTTCATTGTCTCGCTGCTGGGCTATTTACCCCTCGTCTGCTGGCCATGGTTTCTCCTTTGTTTCCTGTTGATTAGATCATCCCTGTCTCGACCTTCTCGTTATTCCCAGCCTCTTGCATATTCATGTGGTTGTAAAGGTCCACCGACAGGTTTGCGCTTGGGAGTTTTGACAGCCAGCAGGCCATTTTAACAAATTGTCCATTCTCCTTATCCCTGGGTTCTTTAATCATGGAGGATTTGCCCTAAAACTTACAGTAGGCCTCTGAGGCCACATTAAGCTGGCAGGGACTCAATGTTTTGTTATAAGGGTGTAATGCTACTAGTTGCTGAACCATGAGGGAACCTGGCCCTGTCTGAGATCTCCAAATTGCTCCACCCCTCTCCCAGCAACCAAGCTCCATAGAGCCCACACACGTAGTGCCCAAGATAGATAAGTCGCCGGGTCCAGATGGGATGTACCCCAGGTTACTGTGGGAGGCGAGGGAAGAGATTGCAGAGCCTCTGGCGATGATCTTTGCGTCGTCGATGGAGATGGGAGAGGTGCCAGAGGATTGGAGGATTGCGGATGTGGTTCCTATTTTCAAGAAGATGAATAGGGTTAGCCCAGGAAATTATCGACCAGTGAGTCTAACCTCAGTGGTTGGTAAACTGATGGAGAAGTTCCTGAGGGACAAGATTTATGAGCATTTAGAGAGGTTTAGTACGCTCAAGAATACTCAGCATGGCTTTGTCAGAGGCAGATCGTGCCTTCCGAGCCTGGTGGAGTTCTTCGAAAATGTGACTAAACACATTGACAAAGGGAAAGCGGTACATGTCGTTTATATGGATTTTAGCAAGGCATTTGATCAGGTCCCCCATGCAAGGCTACTAGAAAAAGTGAGAGGGCATGAGATCCAAGGAGCTGCTGTCCTATGGATCCAGAACTGGCTTGCCCAAAGGAGGCAGAGAGTGTGTATAGATGGGTCTTTTTCTAAATGGAGGTCGGTCACCAGTGGTGTGCCCCAGGGATCTGTTCTGGGACCCTTGCTGTTTGTCATTTTCATAAATGACCTGGATGAGGAAGTGGAGGGATGGGTTGGTAAGTTTGCCGACGACACGAAGGTTGGTGGGGTTGTGGATAGTCTGGAGGGATGTCAGAAGTTACAGAGGGACATAGATAGGATGCAAGACTGGGCAGAGAAGTGGCAGATGGACTTCAACCCAGATAAATGCGCAGTGGTCCATTTTGGCAGGTCAAATGGGATGAAGGAGTACAATATAAAGGGAAAGACTCTTAGTACTGGAGAGGATTAGAAGGACCTTGGGGTCCAGGTGTATAGGACTCTAAAATCGGCCCCGCAGGTGGAGGAGGTGGTTAAGAAGGCGTATGGTGTGCTGGCCTTTATCAATCGAGGGATTGAGTTTAGGAGTCCGGGGATAATGATGCAGCTATATAAGACCCTCGTCAGACCCCACTTGGAGCACTGTGCTCAGTTCTGGTCGCCTCATTACAGGAAGGATGTGGAAAAGATTGAAAGGATGCAGAGGAGATTTACAAGGATGTTCATAGAAATCATAGAAACCCTACAGTGCAGAAAGAGGCCATTTGGCCCATCGAGTGTGCACCGACCACAATCCCACCCAGGCCCTACCCCCAAATCCCTACATATTTACCCACTAATCCCTCTAACCTACGCACCTCAGGACACTAAGGGTCAATTTTAGCATGGCCAATCAACCTAACCCGCACATCTTTGGACTGTGGGAGGAAACCGGAGCACCCGGAGGAAACCCACGCAGACACGAGGAGAATGTGCAGACTCCGCACAGACACTGACCCGAGCCGGGAATCGAACCCAGGTCCCTGGAGCTGTGAAGCAGCAGTGCTAACCACTGTGCTACCGTGCCACCGCTAAATGTTGCCTGGATTGAGTGGCATGCCTTATGAGGATAGGCTGAGGGAGCTCGGTCTTTTCTCCTTGGAGAGACGTAGGATGCGAGGAGACCTAATAGAGGTATATAAGATGTTGAGAGGCATAGATCAGGTGGACTCTCAGAGGCTTTTTCCCAGAGTGGAAATGGCTGCTACGAGAGGACACAGGTTTAAGGTGCTGGGGGGTAGGTACAGGGGAAATGTTAGGGGGAAGTTTTTCACACAGAGAGTGGTGGGCGAGTGGAATCAGCTGTCGTCAGTGGTGGTGGAGGCAAACTCAATAGGGTCTTTTAAGAGACTCCTGGATGAGTACATGGGACTTAAAAGGATGGAGGGTTATAGGTAGGACTAAAAGGTAGGGATATGTTTGGCACAACTCGTGAGGCCGAAGGGCCTGTTTTGTGCTGTAGTTTTTCTATGTTTCTAAAATACCTAATGGCAGTAATTAAGCCCAGTAAGAAGTCTCACAACCTGGTTAAAGTCCAACAGGTTTATTTGGTAGCAAATACCATAAGCTTTCGGAGCGCTGCCCCTTCGTCAGATGGAGTGAAAATCTGTTCTCCAACAGTGCACAGAGACACAGAAATCAAGTTACAGAATACTAATTAGAATGCAAATCTCTACAGCCAGCCAGGTCTTAAAGGTACAGATAATGTGGGTGGAGGGAACATTAAACACAGGTTAAAGAGATGTGTATTGTCTCAAGACAGAACAGCTAGTAAGATTCTGCAAGATCAGGGAGAAAGCTGTGGGGGTTACTGATAATGTGACATAAATCCAACATCCCGGTTTAGGCCGTCCTCATGTGTGCGGAACTTGGCTATCAGTTTCTGCTCAGCGACTCTGCGCTGTCGTGTGTCGTGAAGGCCGCCTTGGAGAACGCTTACCTGAAGATCCAAGGCTGAATGCCCGTGACTGCTGAAGTGCTCCCCCACAGGAAGAGAACAGTCTTGCCTGGTGATTGTCGAGCGGCCTCTGGAAGGCCGCTGCCCTCGACTTGACATGTATGCCCAAGCCATCAGGAGGTGCGTCAAACCAAATTCATTAGCCGCACTCACAAGACAGCACCGAACATCACCCAAGCACAACGTAACGCCATCCACGCTCTCAAGACCAACCGCAACATTGTCATCAAACCAGCAGACAAAGGAGGGGCCATCGTCACACTGAACAAAACGGATTACTGCAAAGAAGTGTACCGACAACTGAACAACGAGGAACACTACCCACAGTTACCCACAGATCCGACCAAAGAACACACCCGTCAACTCAACACTCTGATCAAAACCTTTGATCCGGACCTTCAGAGCACCCTCTGTGCTCTCATCCCACGTACTCCACGCGTTGGAGATCTCTACTGCCTCCCAAAAATACACAAGGCAAACACACCCGGCCGTCCCATCGTTTCAGGAAATGGAACCCTGTGCGAGAACCTCTCCGGCTATGTCGAGGGCATCTTGAAACCCATTGTACAAAGAACCCCCAGCTTTTGTCGTGACACTACGGACTTCCTACAGAAACTCAACACACATGGAGCAGTTGAACCAGGAGCACTCCTCGTCACAATGGATGTCTCGGCACTCTACACCAGCATCCCCCACGAGGATGGCATTGCTGCAACGGCCTCAGTACTCAATGCCGTCAACTGCCAGTTTCCAGATGCAATTTTACAACTCATCCACTTCATCCTGGACCACAATATCTTCACCTTCAACAACCAGTTCTTCATCCAGACACACAGAACAGCCATGGGGACAAAATTCGCACCTCAATATGCCAACATCTTCATGCACAGGTTCGAACAAGACTTCTTCACCGCACAGGACCTTCAACCGATGCAATACACTAGATACATCGATGACATTTTCTTCCTTTGGAGTCATGGTGAGCAATCACTGAAACAACTATATGATGACATCAACAAGTTCCATCCCACCATCAGACTCACCATGGACTACTCTCCGGAATCGGTTGCATTCTTGGACACACGCATCTCCATTAAGGACGGTCACCTCAGCACCTCACTGTACCGCAAACCCACGGATAACCTCATGATGCTCCACTTCTCCAGCTTCCACCCTAAACACGTAAAAGAAGCCATCCCCTACGGACAAGCCCTCCGAATACACAGGATCTGCTCGGATGAGGAGGATCGCAACAGATACCTCCAGACGCTGAAAGGTGCCCTCATAAGAACAGGATATGGCGCTCGACTCATCGATCAACAGTTTCGACGCGCCACAGCGAAAAACCGCACCGACCTCCTCAGAAGACAAACACGGGACACGGTGGACAGAGTACCCTTCGTCGTCCAGTACTTCCCCGGAGCGGAGAAGCTACGGCATCTCCTCCGGAGCCTTCAACATGTCATTGATGAAGACGAACATCTCGCCAAGGCCATCCCCACACCCCCACTTCTTGCCTTCAAACAACCACGCAACCTCAAACAGACCATTGTCCGCAGCAAACTACCCAGCCTTCAGGAGAACAGTGACCATGACACCACACAACCCTGCCACAGCAACCTCTACAAGACGTGCCGGATCATCGACACGGATGCCATCATCTCACGTGAGAACACCATCTACCAGGTACACGGTACATACTCTTGCAACTCGGCCAACGTTGTCTATCTGATACGCTGCAGGAAAGGATGTCCCAAGGCATGGTACATTGGGGAAACCATGCAGACGCTACGATAACGGATGAATGAACACTGCTCGACAATCACCAGGCAAAACTGCTCTCTTCCTGTGGGGGAGCACTTCAGCAGTCACGGGCATTCAGCCTTCACGACACACGACAGTGCAGAGTCGCTGAGCAGAAACTGATAGCCAAGTTCCGCACACATGAGGACGGCCTAAACCGGGATGTTGGATTTATGTCACATTATCAGTAACCCCCACAGCTTTCCCCCTGATCTTGCAGAATCTTACTAGCTGTTCTGTCTTGAGACAATACACATCTCTTTAACCTGTGTTAATGTTCCCTCCACCCACATTATCTGTACCTTTAAGACCTGGCTGGCTGTAGAGATTTGCATTCTAATTAGTATTCTGTAACTTGATTTCTGTGTCTCTGTGCACTGTTGGAGAACAGATTTTCACTCCATCTGATGAAGGGGCAGCGCTCCGAAAGCTTATGGTATTTGCTACCAAATAAACCTGTTGGACTTTAACCTGGTGTTGTGAGACTTCTTACTGTGCTTACCCCAGTCCAACGCCGGCATCTCCACATCATAGTAATTAAGCCAGCAGACATAACAAATGACACAGAAACCCTCAATAATAAATGCAGAAAATTGGACAAGGTACATCATGGGGATCCTAAATTCCCACCATGAACATAATCTTGAAAGATGGAGCAAAGAATGGGGAGAGTAAAGACAGACTGCATTGAGGAGGTCTTAAACACAGCGATTAGGTGGAATAGAAGAAACATGGGGAACAGGGCCACACAGAACACTACAGAGAATCAGGGAACACATCCAACAGATTACAGGCAAAAGAAATAAAAATTGGCGCAACAACATGGAGAGGCATTATCTTTTTGGGGGGACGACACAGGAAGTGACAATACACAACAGGGAGACAGCCACAATAGTAGAACAGAACACAGCAAGGACGTACAAATCATGGTGAATGCTGGGAGTGATGCAAAACTGGGTAACACTGACAAAACAGGACACACCAACCAGGGAAACACAAACAACATGGCATAACAGATATATCGACAAAACAGATAGTGGGGATGAAAACATGGCATCATTGACTATCCTACTAAACCAAAAGGATGTCAATAATCCACTGCGTAAAAATAAACAGAGGACAACACAGGACTGAGAAAACACAGAACGCACCCCACTGTAACCCCCGTGAAGAAAAACAACTCACAACTATTTAAATTGATGATTAAAAAAATATTACCGACAAATTAGAACTGAGGACAGGGCGGAGAGGAGGGAAATGGATGACGGGACAGAGGAGGAACAAGAAAGGGAGAAAGGAATAGATAGATGACAATCCAACACCATGGAGCCAAAACATAAATAGGGATACCCCCACCCAGCCACACAACAACACACCGGAAATCAATCCAACCAGACACAAATAAAACAGCAACACCAACCCCTCAGGAGAGAAAGCAGGGACACATGCAACACCATAAACAGGACCACTAACGCCAGACTCAAAACAGAACAAAAATTATAAGAGACAGGAGTATAACGCAAAACAGAACACCCATTACTTCAAATCTACAAACAGGCAGGTGGGTTACTAGACACAGAAAAACAGAACAACCCCGGGGGCAGGTGGCAGCCCAACACTCTCCCAGGAGGACTCCCCAGGGAAGGGACCGGGGGGTTGTCAACAGAAGAAAACCACACCAACCCACTCCACAGGAGAGGACAAAAGGGGAACAAACAATACAATGATACAGAGAAAATGCATAGGATCTCCCACTCCACAGGAATAGCACTGAGGGAACACCAACTCAAACAAACAAGAATGTTCAGAACGCACAACGCAGTAACAAGATACCCAAACACACACCAAAAACACAAGGACTGGACCCTCACACCAATAAAATCCATAATAGTCATGGGAGACTCCACATCATGACTCAAACCTAAGCAGGATTGACCACTGCCCCAATGGGGCAACACAATAGACAGCTTCCTGGGGACAAAATTCACACTTGCCCAGGTAATCCTGGAAAAACTACGTCCCCAACCACAGATGAAAATGCTAATCATATCAGTAGGAATCAACAACAGGAGCCAAAAAGGACCCAACAGCAACAAAACAGCCTGAGAACAATTCCCCAATGCCCGTATTTTATCGGTAGCCTTTAATTACAGCAAGGACCTTCCTAAAGAGGAGGAAACAACCATACTAGGAGATAAATAATTTCATGAGTATGCAGGACCACATAACGACACTCAGCAATAAACTTTTTAGGGTGGGACGAGATAACATACACTGGACAGAAGCCACAAGCACAATCTCAAAATGGTTGAAGGCTTTAAACTAAAATGCACAGAAGGCCAAGCGGAGGGAGGAACATGCAACCAGGGATAGATAACACATCCCCTAAGCGGGGCAACACAGTCATAAACCTGAGCACTATCTTCCAGATGGCAGAAACACAAAGAAGGACCTTAGAGAAGGGCCTTTCCTACATACCCACAGCAAATCTGAAACCCAGCCAAGTGGAGGGGGATCTCAAAGACTTCTACAGAAAAATAAAACTAGTAAACTACTTTGAAGGGGGAGACTCAGACAGACCCCCATTCATACCAAAATCCACATGGAGACATTAGAATTTATTGCAGCAACAAGGGTGTAAACAGCAAGGATCCCACAATTGGAAAAATAAACAAAATCTCACTAAAACAGAAAGACCATAAGGGAACTCTGAGAACAGGGACATAATAATAAAACCGGGAGACAAAGGTAGCAATATTGCCATCATGGTCAGATAGCAATATCTACTGGAGGCACAGTGTTCCCAGTTGTGGAGTTGCAGATGAACAACGAGAAAGGCCTATCTATCCAGAAACCAAGCAAATCATGGGGAGTATCCGAAATCAACTATTAGCAGACATATACATCAACAAAAGACAAAATATCTAGCAGGCAAGCACCCATGCCCCAGGGTCTTTTACATACTTCCAAAAATACACAAATACCCCAACACAGGGACAGTACCTGCAGACAGACTACATGGACAGTACCCGCAATATTGGACTATGGCAGTGAGTCTAACAATCTAGCTGAATATATTGACTACTCCCTGAACCCAATATCTAGGAAACACCCAAGCTACACAGACACCTTCCACTTTTACCACTTTTTGACAATCCAATCAAACAGCCTTTTGTTCACGATGGATGTTGAGAGCCTATACACAAACATAGTAATAGATAGAGGAATTGGAGCAGTAAGAAAAGCTTTCAGAAGGTTCCCCCAAGAAGGCAGACCTGATGAGGTAATGATTTGATTACTGCACCTGGGACCGACTAGGAATGACTTTGAATTTAATGACAAGTACTACCTACAGGTCAAGGGGACAACCATGGATAAAAAGTTTGCAACAGCATATGTAAACATCTACATGGCAGAATGGGAGACAGTGCATTTAAGAAATGGCCCAAAACATCATTATATTACTACAGATACTTGGACGATATCTGGGGAGTATGGACACACACCAAGACAGAAATGAAGGACTTCACCAACACACTAATCAACCACCACCCGTCAATTAAAATCAAAACGACAAGACAGAAGGACCAAAGAGTGTTCCTGGACACGACAGTATTTAAATCACCACATTGATAATGCGAACACCTGCAATCTGGCCACTAAAGTATTCTTCAAACCCACACGCAGAAATGCACTCCTACATACACACAGCCATCACCCACGACATACATTTAGGGGCTTAGTAAAATCACAACTATCCCACTTCTACCGCATATGCAATGAATGTACTTTGAAAAGGCAACAACAACCACACATATGACATGTTGAAAGAGGGACAACACACAAGACCCCCTCACCCCATGCAAACAATCCAAAGAGGGATCAACAGAGTGGAATCAGACAACACTGAGCACCACCAAAAGAGACCCACACACAGGATTGGACAAGACCGACAAACACAAACATACCACAGAACCAAGGACACACGGACAGGAAAACACAGACAGCAGAAACCAGGCACCATAGACAGAGGCGCACAACAGAACGGAAAGGGATGACCACATGAAACCACCAACTCAGCAAACAAACCAATTCCAAAGAGACCAAGAACACACAGAACACAACATTGAAGTAACAAGACACCCAAACACCCATCAAAAGAACAAGGACTGGAACCTCACCAACAAAACTCAATCATCATGGGGGACTCAAAGCTCAGCAAGATCAACTACTGTCCCAATGGGGCAACACAAGTAGGCAGCTTACTGGGAGCAAACTTTACTCATGCCCAGCCAATCCTATACAAACCACAGCAACAAAACAGCTACAAATGCTCTTTAAAAACAGCTTGATCAAAATTCCCTAATGCCCACATATTACCAGAAGCCCTAAATTACAGCAATGATTTCTCTAGGGAGGAGCAAACAACATTATTGAAGAAAAACAAATTCACAAGAACCCAGGAGCACATAGTGGCAGTGGACAATAAACTCTTCAGGGTGGGACAGGATAATATCCATCGGACAGAAGTCACTGCTCAGCATGTGACATCCAAATGGACGGCGGCTTTAAAGTGCACAGAAGCCCAAGCGAAGGAACATTCAACCAAGCACAACACATCTCCCAAACTAGAGGACCTGAGCACCTTCTTCCAATTGATAGAACAAAGGAGGATGTTAGAGGGGGGCATTTCCAATGTGTCCACAGCTAATCAGAAACCGAGCCAAACAGAAGCAGAGCTCAAGGGATTCTACAGAAAAATAAAACTGCTATCTACTTTGAGGGAAGGGCCTCAGACAGGACCTCATTCACATCAAAATTCACATGGAAACCCCCCATAGAGACCCTGGAATTTATTGCAACAAAAAGGGAGAAAACAAAGATCCCACATTTGAAAATCAAACCAAATCTTATTCAGATAGAAAGACAGGCCAGAAGGGAACTCAGAACAGGGACACAAAACCAGCAGACATAGGCAGCAACATTGTCATCAGGACAGGCAGCATCAGGATTAGGGGCACATAGACAACTCCACAACAGAGAACACAAACAACTAGACAAGGTAGACAAATCTACCTGGAAACCAGGCAAATTATAGGGAACATCTGAACCAACTATTAGCAGACAAATACATCAACAAAAGACAAAGGAAATATCTAGCAGGCCAACACCCACATCTCAGGGTCTTCTATATGCTCCCAAAAATACACAAACACCCAGACACTTGGACAATACCCGGGCCAGTGCCCACGACAGACCCATAGTATCAGACTGCGGCAGTGAGTCACATAATATAGCCAAGTACATTGACCGCTTCCTGAACCCCATATCACCATGACACCCAAGCTTCAAAGACACCTACCATTTTGTAGAAATAGTAAACTCCGTTGCCATCCAACCAAACAGCCTCTTGTTCACTATGGACATTGAAAACTTGTATGCAAACATAGAAACATGCAAGGGAATTGAAGCAGTAAGAAAGGCTTTCAGAAAATTTCCCCAAGACAGACCAGGGATGAATAAATAATTCAATTAGTACATCTAGGACTGACTAGGAATGACTGAATTCTATGGCAAGTACTACCTACAAATCATGGGTACAGTCATGGGCAAAAATTTCACACTGAAGTCGGGAATGGGTTAATGACCCTTGTCACACTTAAGCATTAAGACCCGAACTCTGTGATTTTGTTGAGAACACTGCAGAGTCCATGTTTTCGTCAGAGTTCTGTGTTTTTCATGTCTGTGCCAGATAAAAGGAACAGCTATTCCTCTGTCTCCATTTGTTATCAAGAAATGCGATTAACCCAGCTCGAAATAAGCTAAACAGTCTCCATTTTGATGTACCTTTGTTTAACACGATGGAGTTGACATGTATGCCTTCTGTCTTTGAATCACCATAGATTCATATATATATTCATCATACGTTATTCATCTTATCCTGATATAACGTATTATACAAACCTGTATGTATATTAGTTAACTTGTTTTTGCAAAACCTGTGATGTTGTTTCAAGGATATAAATGACGAACAATCGTGGCCTCGGAGATCGAACAAACTACGCAGAAGAAGATACTGCTATAACAACAAGAATCTCACCATGAACAATGACAGCCATCACAGAAAATTGCAATGTAATGAGGGCGGGAACAGGGACATATATAAACTCTGTTCTTACTTGTGTTCGAAGAGAAGCCCTGGGTCCACTGTTAGGAACCTCACTTCTCCCACAATTGTGAAAATAAACCTGCATTTTGATCTACTAATAGTGTCAGAGGTTTTTTACCTACAACAATTGGGGGCTCGTCCGGGATAATCTGTTTACAGTCCAGTTGAATGGCCACGACCGGGACACCGGAATAGATTATCGAACTCTAAATAGAGTGGGTCAAAATGCAGTGGGTAATCATCTGTGATAAGAGTGTGTGATGTTTAGACGTGAGTAAGATAGAGACTGAGTGATTGCCGGGGTTTGAAGGAAAAGCCTTCATGTGTAAGAGTTAGAAGGAAAAGCCTTCTGAGGAGAAGCCGGCTTTAAAAAAATAGTATAAGCGGTGGTACGGAGGGATCTGATCAACCCTTACAGGTATCACCGGACTCCGATAAGAGCGACCTGGGAGGGGGAGAGCGAGAAGGGAGAATAAGTCACTCCAGGTGGTGAGTATAAACTTATCAGTGTTATGGCGGGACAAAGACAGTGGGGACCCCCTGGGTCCCTAATAAATGAATTTATGATTAAGAGGGACAGACTCATAAAACAGATGATAACAGCGGGATGGGATTTAGACCATCCACCAGACCAACAACAACAATGGTTGGAAAAGGAAAAGAAAAACAAAACTAAGAAAATTGGAGTTCTCTTAGTTCATCAATTGGCTGGATTAATTGAACAGGTTTCAGCCTCGGGTAAGAAATGGGCTGATGTGCCCCTGGAGGCACCAGATTTGGTCCTGTTTGTGGATGGATCACGGAAATATGCAGATGTAGGCCCATTACGGGACAGGATTAGACGATATGTATTAGAGTTAAGCTCCCAATTAAAAGATATGCGGAAAACAGTACGGGACAAACAAATAGTGATAGATGAGCACAATAAGCTAGAACAGACCCCGGAGGTACCCCCGGCGGGCAGCAAGGTTATGGTAAAAACACTACCAGGAAAACCTGGATTTGCCCCCAAATGGAAAGGCCCCTATGAGATCATTATCAGTGGAGACACCTGTGCCTGCATAGATATGCAAGGTAGGGGTGTCTGGAAGCATTGGACTCAGTTAAAGGAATACACCAATTACCGCAACAAAACCGTTAAAAGGGGAATAAAGGGTTAAAAGAAAACAAGCAGGCTGTAAGTTTCTCTCACTCAAGGGAGGGAGAGAGAGAGAGAGATGTAAGATGTAATTGCGATCGAGAGCCTTATGTGGTGGAATGGGGTATAGCAGATCAATGCGAGTTTAATAAATTACGTTCCCCAGTAAATATTACGATAATGCATCGGACAGAGATTTGGGGAATGTGGGAATAATAATAGAGTCGTAAGGAGAGTTAGCCATTTAAGCACACAGTAGATTCGATCTTGCATCTGCCTGTGTAAAGATAATTATTTTAGTAGGGATATTTAAAAGTGATAAAATAAATGGATTATTTGGATCAGGCTTTTGTTAAATTTGAAAATGTATTTTTGATAGAACTGAAGTTGAAAAGGTAAATAGAAAGAATTATTCCTGCGTATTTGAAATGACGATTAATCACTTGTTTATGTTCCTCTGAATTATAAGACTTGCAGTAATTTTAAGATATAGTCAAAATTTAACAGAGAAGGGAGTTACATAAGGTAGATTGGGAGTGCGTGTGTCATACTGGGAATTGCCAGTTCTCTCTTATGCCCTCATTATTGTCTTATTTAAGTTTAAAATACGAGTCTTGGACCCACATCTCTCAAACGGAATGTAAAGTACACATTGTATGATCACTGCTATCGGAAAACATCACAAATGATGTATTTTTCATGTATTTACATGGCATGTCCACAAGAAAAGTCCAGTACCTAGTGAGTTAGGGTAGGGGATCTTATAGATGGAGTGGCATTATTATCATTTTAAGGTGAGCCATTGTTGCCACAGATATCCCCAGAGGTGAACATAGTGTGCGAGTGGGAGACACTTCTCTTGACATTGGTTTATGCCCATCATCATTTGATAAATGCAGTTGCTGTAGTCCATTGTACAACTGAAACATTAACATTGATTATAAAAAAAGTACATGTACATAAAATGTAAGATGAAACAATAATTAAAATGCAAAATATTAAGTGATTTAAAACAAAGCAAAACTGTTAGCGGGAGAGAGTGTCAAAGAAATCACTCACGCTCAGGGCTGGTCCTCGCATCAAATGGTTTATTTGGCCGGCGGGAAGCTGGTGTCTGACAAAACCCAGTACCTCTCTCTCTGATGAACAAAGGAAAAACCCCCTATCCTTCTGGGGACCATATAAAGAACAAAGAAAACAGTGGAATCTATAGTTAAACGGTAACTCCTGTCCGATTTCCAGACCAGCCACATTGGCGAGTTAGTGACCGAGACCATTGGTCGCAGGTTGCCTTGCCGGACTAATTCCCACACTATATCTTTGGCCTCCGGTTTGATGGGATATTGTCGGTGTGGTGGGTGTGTTGGCCCTGCAATCTTTTCTAGGGTCGTATGGATGAGACCACAATCCTGTTTACTGGTTGCCCAAACCCCGGGAATGGCCTGGCATAACTTCCCCAATACTCCATCCTTTGCCAGTCTCGGGTCAGGAGGTCTGTGCTCGTACTGCCTATCAAGGCAACATTCCGCACGGGCCCATTTTCCAAACATTCGGTCTTTGTGTCCCTATTTGGTGGTCCAGATTAGCTGTCTATTTCAGGCATCTACAATTGCCCCTAGTTCCTCTAGGATGTCCATTCCCAAGCTGGTGCCCTCAGGGTTAGGACATACCCAGAACTGAGCAGGCAGCATTATTTCATCTAGTTCCAATAATATTGGTTTGCTTTTATATGCAGTAATTTTCTTTCTCCCAACTCCAAATACCTTGATTGGTGTCAGGTAGTGGAAATGTCCAAATTAGTTAAAGACACCATATCAATTAACATATCACTTCGCCGGCCCCCTAACGATGCATTAACCCACATACAGGGATCGGATCCTTTTCCGGGGGCTGACGCTACTCATTGGGATCTGTGCTGGATAATATCGAGCAACAGCTGGCGAGTCATCTTGTTGACATCAGAGAGATTCTCGTCGGAATCTCGGTCCCTTCCCCGGGATTGTTGAGGGCCCTTTCCTTCCTGTCCACCCCCTCTTGCCCAACACTCCCTCACTTCATGTCCCATTTTATTACAATTTTTGCATTTCTTTCTATTGTCTCGTTTCGAGGCTCTGCATTCAGCACGGTGATGACCTGGCTTATGGCAGTTACAGCATGTCCCCTCTGTCTTTGTGGCAGCAATAACGCCGATATCCGTCATGTTAATCGGGCGACGATGGCTACCTTGGATTTCTGGTGGTTATCTATAGCTGTTGCCCAAGTCACAATTGTTAAAAGATACCAGTCCTGTCTTTGATATCTCCTGGTGCGCAGGACTCAGTCCGTCTCGGTACAATTGGAGGCAGGCTGGGGTCTGTCGATCGGCATCAGACATGCCGTTATGTGCAAGGAAAGCTTCAAACTTCCATATTCCTGTGCTCCTTCCCCTTTGTTTTGGGTAACCCCTACGATGGCATTCGAATTTATGGGAATCTAACCTACGGTATCAGTTACGTCAGCTTTAAAAGCCTGGAAATCCTGTGCCTGTTGTTGGGTGTTTGTGGCCAGGTCCGCACACGAAGTTCCATCCTGGTGAGCAGCCTGCAATCGCAGCCAGTAGTTTTCAGGCATTTTCATTCTAACCAGCCCCGCAATGTCCTGATTGCGGAAGTTATGGAAGACCTGCATTTCTTTAAGTTTCTGCCAGAAAACTGCGTTACTACAGCGGGGCTTTAATACAGGCAATTTGTCCAGCAACGCCATAGTCTCTGCAGGGGACAGGGAGACATACGTCATCCTCAACTGAGGTGGTCATGCAATGCCCCCCGGGGCATGTCCCCGTACCCCTGGTTGAGCGGGAATCACTGGGATGTATTCAATCTTCACAGGAGCCAGTTTAATTGGAATCTGAGTCATAAGGTAGCCCCCTCCCTCCTTCCCTCCCTAAACCTTTCAGCATTGCCAGCATTTTGGTTGTCCAAGCTACATCATTGGCGGCACGATAGCACAGTGGTTAGCACTGCTGCTTCACAGCTCCAGGGACCTGGGTTCGATTCCCGGCTTGGGTCACTGTCTGTGTGGAGTTTGCACATTCCCCTCGTGTCTGCGTGGGTTTCCTCCGGGTGCTCCGGTTTCCTCCCACAGTCCAAAGATGTGCGGCTTAGGTTGATTGGCCATGATAAAATTGCCCCTTAGTGTCCTGAGATGCGTAGGTTAGAGGGATTAGTGGGTGGGATATGGGGGTAGGGCCTGGGTGGGATTGTGGTCGGTGCAGACTCGATGGGCCGAATGGCCTCTTTCTGTACTGTAGGGTTTCTATAATTCTATGATGATCATCATCATAAGACGGGGCTTGGGATTTGCTCCGCGGGTGCTGGCAATACCGCCTGTCCTGTCTTAACTGATAACTGTTGTTTCCTACTATTAACATATGCATTTACTTTTTCTGTCAGAACTACATGGGCACGAGATATCCTTTTCTTACTTTTCTGCCTTCCATCTTTTCTGGGGATTGTGGGGCTTCCATCCTGATTCAATAATTTTATCAATAACTTTCTTATTTTTCTCCGCTAGGTGGTGGGTCAAAGAGCCTTCTGGCCCCATTTGAGCTCGCTTTCTTTACTTGTCGTGATTGGGCGGAACTAGAACCGTTGGGAATCTACTCTGAGATCCGCTCTTAATGTCAGCGCCAATTGTAGTAGACACGTCTTTTGGCTGATTGTCAGTCACTTATTCTCATAAGCTTATAATACAGTCTTAAGAACCTTCAAACAATACCCGACAACGCCTACGTTTCTTAACGAACTACACACTGCCGTTTGACTGCTGGCCAGACCCTGTTCACAGGTTCGGAGTTTGTCAGCCACCGAACACCACTCGCTTCCCGGGATAAGTCTGTACTTATAATGGATAAATATACTCACCCGGTTCTCTGATGGTATCTGTCGACTCAGGAATCCGAGTCTCGGCACCAAACTGTTAGCGGGAGAGTCTCAAAGAAACCACTCATGCTCAGGGCTGGTCCTTGCATCAAATTGTTTAATTTCGCCGGCAGGGAGATAGTGTCTGGTAAAGCCCAGTGCCCCTCTCTGACAAACAAAGGAAAAACAGCCATTCTTATACATTTTCCAAACATCTACACAGCCCATCATGGCTGGACCTTATCCAAAAATATTGATTATAGATTATATACATTAGTCACAAGCAATGAAAAAGGCATTACGTAAGGTGGGCTTGTACATGATCAGTTCATGGTCTCATGGACACAACTGATGGTACCTCAATATTATCTTTCCCCCCATCTGGAGTCCTTGAGTTTACAATACTCCTTGTCTGGTGGGCCTCCTTATCATTTTCTATGAACTCCCTCCCTAATCTTGTGTGTCTGATTTCCATCCGAGACTTGGACCATACGCTGGTACCAGCTACAGTATCTGTGGTAACTGTCTCTGCTGTTGTGCACAAGCTTGTGATTAACCCAGCTAATTGTGTTCAGGAATGTGAGTAACTCAGCTAGTAGCCAGTTTGTGTCGTTTTAATATTCTGAACTTCTGTTAACATGGTGGAGCTGATGTACATGCCTTTTGTGACTATAGCGATAAATTCATACTCATTCATTATATAGTATCTATTCCTACAAATATAAGACTGTTATACAGGCACCGAAGAATATAAATTGTTATACAGGCACCGAGACCAATGATACTATTCTCTCTAAACCTATTCTTTAAGTCTCCCTTCAACAAAAATCATGTGTCCACAAACATTTGAACTATTTTTGTTGTTTGTAATATCGCTAAATGGATGGTTTGTTCGGCAAAGTTTTTAAAGATTCTTGTTCTGAGGAATTTCATTAGATTGTCATTCTGTTTGAGCCATTTACCCCTGGCACTGATGACAAAACCAAAGAATTTCAAAATTATGCACCTCGTCAATTCTGTGATTTTTCTCTGCGAGGTGACTATATTTCTCAGCTTTTTCATTCCATGTCCTTTCCAGGGACTATTTCTTATCTTCGAAGCAGATTGCAACATTATTTCCTTGTGTTCTTATCAGGGGTTTCAAGAAAACTTTAAAATTATGTTTTAAAATGAAGTCTTTTAAAAGGTATAAGATTTTATTATGCCTAAAAAGTTCTCGCATTCTTTATAAAGGGACGATATCCAGATATATGTCCAATCATTTCATTAACCATATTACTATGTCAACAGTGTTTCCTGTCGACCTTCCTGCTGGCGGGAATGAAAGACACAATTCATTTCGCGCCCAGAACCAAGTTCAGCAATCAAAGTACACCGGCGGGAAGGCAACACAGGCCTTACTCTCCCAAGATGCTTTCACGAGTGCCAGAAACTTCCAATTATTATGTTTCTGTAGGACTTGCACAATTTACACCTCTTGCAACCGTTTCGTTTAATACATTAGCATACATTCACCAGTTTCGAACGATCAGGAGATGGCCTGGCGTAATGCAATGATGCTAGTTCACATGTTCCGGTCTATCTGGAAATGGCTCGGCCAGGTACAATAGTACAGATTCACACCTCCTTGACCAACCAAAACTGCTCCGTTAACGATAATGTTGCCCTTTTGATTCTGGCTCCAAGGGCTCCAAGATACATTAATATTCAGGCGAGAGTGTTTGAAGTTAGACCTCCACGTTCTCACCCAGTGAGCATTCTTTCTTCTGTAGACAAGTCATTTATTCACTGGCGGATCACATGGGCAGTGCTCATGGAAACAGTGGGGTGTTGCACATGTGCATGTCTTCCCTATCTATGGGTTATGAATATCAGTCCACAGTCTTTGATGGTTTAAATACTGTAGCTACTAGGTGTCTGCTTTCAGTGTCTGTGTTCTCTGTTTTCTGATTCTATGATGTGGAGATGCTTGCGTTGGACTAGGGTAAGCACAGTAAGATGTCTCTCAACACCAGGTTAAAGTCTTTAACCTGGTGTTGTGAGACTTCTTACCGTATTGATTCTAGCTGCAAGGGCTCCAAGATACATTAATATTCAGGCTAGAGTGTTTGAAGTTAGACCTATACACTATATGCTATACACTAGATACATCAATGACATTTTCTTCCTTTGGACTCATGGTGAACAATCACTGAAACAACTATATGATGACATCAACAAGTTCCATCCCACCATCAGACTCACCATGGACTACTCTCCGGAATCGGCTGCATTCTTGGACATATGCATCTCCATCAAGGATGGTCACCTCAGCCCACGGATAACCTCATGATGCTCCACTTCTCCAGCTTCCACCCTAAACTACGGACAAGCTCTCCGTATACACAGGATCTTCTCAGATGAGGAGGATCGCAACAGACACCTCCAGATGCTGAAAGATGCCCTCATAAGAACAGGATATGGCGCTCGACTCATCGATTGATAGTTCCGACGCGCCACAGCGAAGAACCGCACCGACCTCCTCGGAAGACAAATACTGGACACGGCAGACAGAGTACCCTTCGTCGTCCAGTACTTCCCCGGAGCGGAGAAGCTACGACATCTTCTCCAGAGCCTTCAACATGTCATTGATGAAGACGAACATCTCGCCAAGGCCATCCCCACACCCCCACTTCTTGCCTTCAAACAACCGCACAACCTCAAACAGACCATTGTCCGCAGCAAACTACCCAGCCTTCAAGAGAACAGTGACCACGACATCACACAACCCTGCCACAGCAACCTCTGCAAGACGTGCCGGATCATCGACACGGATGCCATCATCTCACGTGAGAGCACCATCCACCAGGTACACGGTACATACTCTTGCAACTCGGCCAACGTTGTCTACCTGATACGCTGCAGGAAAGGATATCCCAAGGCATGGTACATTGGGGAAACCATGCAGACGCTGCGACAACGGATGAATGAACACCGCTCGACAATCACCAGGCAAAACTGTTCTCTTCCTGTTGGGGAGCACTTCAGCGGTCACGGGCATTCGGCCTCTGATATTCGGGTAAGTGTTCTCCAAGGCGGCCTTCACGACACACGACAGCGCAGAGTCGCTGAGCAGAAACTGATAGCCAAGTTCCGCACACATGAGGACGGCCTCAACCGGGATATTGGGTTCATGTCACACTATCTGTAATCCCCACAGCTTGCCTGGACTTGCAGAATCTCACTGGCTGTTCTGTCTGGAGACAATACACATCTCCTTAGCCTGTCTTGATGCTCTCTCCACTCACATTGTTTGTATCTTAAAGACTTGATTAGCTGTAAGTATTCGCATTCCAACCATTATTCATGTAAACTGAGTTTGTGTCTTTTCTGCCCTGTTTGTGAACAGAATTCCCACTCACCTGAAGAAGGGGCTTCAGGCTCTGAAAGCTTGTGTGGCTTTTGCTACCAAATAAACCTGTTGGACTTTAACCTGGTGTTGTTAAACTTCTTACTGGATTTAATTTTACCCAATTGTGTGCTTCAAAGCGGTGCCAATTTAAAAAGGGGTCCTTGTTTACTCCAGCAGATCTTATGCTAGCATTTCGAGGATCCAGGGCCTCTACTTTCCTAATGACCCAGAAACTCCTCAAGTGTTCACATTTAAAATTTAAATCAACCCCACTGTGCTGAAAGGAAACCAAAATCACTGAATCAATACTTTCATTAAAAGCTCTTAATTTTTAAAATAACTATAGGAATTTCTATTTCAAGTTTCAAGCGGGTGAGACCACCATCTCTATTTTTGGAATATAAAGTTCCATCTGCAATTTGATTGGGCAAACGTAAGACTTTTAGTGGCCTTTTTAATGTTACCCAATTCCACCAATTTGTCCTGAGATGTTTCTGTTAAGATCAGATGGTAGTAAAAACCTGAAATAAAATAAGTTTTTAAAATATAACATCCTTGAATGGGCTTGCCATAAGATTTTTAATC